>NC_041345.1:28739168-28959168 GCF_004354835.1 Perca flavescens | reverse complement strand
GCGCGTGCTCAACCAGGTGAGCTGTTGAACTACACACAAACACAATAAACACTGAAACAGAGGAACCACACAGAGGTGGGCAGCATCCTCTACCGAGGAGTTTAGGGGGAAAGGTGGAGGAGCTTGTGTAATGCACAATCTGGGGCGCCTGGTCTATCGCTCTCAATGATGAAAAGGCATCAGTATTTGTGCTTTGTAATCCACACACACACCTCCAACTATGAATATGATCAGTGCCTAGCCCCACCTTTGAAGGTGGTCATGCTAAAAATGCACTACAACTTCATGAAAATTGACAATGACTATGTTATTCTATATATCCACCTTAGAGTTATTAAATAGGCTCAAAGCTTCACTATTAGAGTGTACCTGGTAAATGTAACCGTTGTCAGTAACAGACGGCTGGTTGGAGCTAACGCTGCGAGGACCCACAGCCATCTTCAGTATCTCCTCACAACCTGGCAGGAGGGGGAAAGGGGGATGGAAAGAAGAAAGGGAAAAAAACAAGAGGGGGAGAAATCAACTAAAACACAGTATTAGGGCTACAAAATTAATCGCAATTTTAATCCAAATCGCAATATGGACTACTGCAATCTCCAAATTGCTGGGGGGCGGGTGGCGCAATATTTGTTAGAGGCTAAATATGTTTCAAACCATTATGAATTAAGTTTTGTGTTGCTGCAGAGATGTCCCAGCCTACAAATTGTGTCCTAATGGAAACATGTTTTGTACAGATCCTCACAAAAATCCTGCTATACATTTACATTTTTAATCTTTTTTACATTTTTCAATGAAAAAGTGAGAATAATGATACAAAAAAGATCATTCTTCCAATATCCTGAATCATATCCCAATCTCTACATCAGTCAAATATAATAGCAGTTAGATATTTTCGTGATGTCGTGCAGCCATACACAGTATGCTACATCTCAGGTTGGATATCAACAGTTTAAGGGAATAGTTGGCTTATTAACTTTTAAAATACTATACATATATATATATATATATATATATATATATATATATATATATATATATATATATACACACATACATACTTACATACATACATACATCAGATTACATTATGTACTTACATATTGCAAAAGGGTTGTCGACTGTTGTAGAAAGAAGTGGCTGATCTTTAATGCAATATCTACATTGCCCATTATCAGCAACCATTCATCCAATGTTCCAAAGGCAGATTCTGTTTAGTAATCTGATATCATTTTGAAAGGCTAACTGAGAAAACATTGGAGAACCCTTTTGCAATTATGTAAGCACATAATGTCATCTGAAAACTGCTGCCCTGGTTAAAAAAAACAATGCAAATGATCTCAGCTATCTATAATGGAGTGGAATGGAAATTTCTAAGTGACCCCAAACTTTTGACCGGTAGTGTGTGTGCAATATTAATATAATTAAAATATAAGACTGGAAACATAGACAGCTAGTCTGGCCCTGTCCAAAAAGTAACAAAACCCACCTGTTAGCGCCTCTAAATGCAGATAAAATCCAGTATTGAGCGAACTAATCATTAACACCTACTGTGCATTTCTTACCTTTAATGGCAAACACTCCGTGGCAAAAGTCTTTAAAGTTGATCTTCCCATGAGCGTTAGGATCCAGGTACCTGGTTAACTTCTTCACCTGCAAGAGACACAAGCCACTCAGAGAACTGGATACAATGGACACAATACTGCGCCCTCTATGCTCAGACTGCAACTTCAGCCGTGTGAGTACAACCCTCTTTAACTTCCTGCTGCTGTATATCAAATAGGCCAGTCATTCTTAAAAGCGTTTTTAGCCATGTTAGTGACGTGGCTCTATGGATGGAACTGTCTGTTGGTTGGTCATTCCCCAGATGATCATCTAGCGCAGGGATTATCAACAGAAGGTTCCAGGAGTCAATGCAGGGGCGCCTCACAATTATTATTTTTTGAAAGTTTTTTTATTAATTTAAAAAGTCTTAAGAAGAATCCAACATATTATTAGCAAACATAAATCCCCACTGCTTACTGGCCTACAGTATAGGTAAGGTAGTCACTGAGGCCATCCACAGATGTGTGCCACATGTATGTTTAACATTAAAACATGATTTATAAAATCATGGCAACAATTATTAGGCTATTTGAATAGCTTAGTATTTTATGCAAAAAAAGATATGTATCTTTAGGCCGCCCTACACGTTATTGTCGATGCAGTTTAATATGCAACTTCATTTTTTTTTAAATATATATGTAGTAGGGGTTCCCTGCTCCATCTCTCTTTCAGTTAAGGGTCCTTGGCTTTAAACACGTTGAAGAACCTTGATCTAGCGCCATCTTCAGGGCAATATGTTTATATGCCCCACACTTGGTTTATAACTAAATACGTGTAAAACGAATGACATTCTCATCATCCTCAGCTCTACTTCCCAATGAGCAAATGTTAGCATGCTAACACGCTAAACTAACATGGTGAATACACCAACCATTATACCTGCTAAACATCAGTTTGCTAACATTGTGATTGGGAGCATACAGTATGGCATGCTAACCTTAGCATTTAGCTTAAAGCAGCACTGTACCGCTTATGAGCCCCACACAACAATTTGGGTAACTTCTGCACAACATTCACACCCCCCTTCCTGAAGTGCACAGGTGAGAAAGGAAGCGGAGTTTGAACTTCTTCTGCTTTCCTTCCTTACACAACTATCTATCACTTATGCAAACACTGTGAATATGTCCAGGAAAGTCTGTCCAAGTGGCCGCTGTTACTGTTACTATATTTACAGCGTCCCACCCTTCTCTAGGAGTTTGTATTTTCTAGGGCTGGGACGATATGTTTTTGTCCCGTTTTCTTTCATGAGACATGGGTGCCGATGCGATCCGTATTGCGATTTTCATTTATTGCAATTCTAGTAGTATTGCGATTTGATAGTATTCCTTCTTTAACAAAAACAGAAGTTGAATAATGAGACATTTCTAAAATGAATGCACATTCAGTCAGTCTGACATTTATTTAATTTGTAAAGAAGTACATAATATGGATGTGCTGCATTTAATGCTTTCGGTCTGTTTTGCTGGAAAAGGATATGATGTAGGCGGCGGTACCGCATAAACGGAAAATAATTAGGAGAATCACTGGTAAAAAAAAATAAAAAATCCTACCCCTAGTATTTTCTGTAGGCGGGAGGTGGTGGTGGTAAGGGTGGTGAGGGTGCTGGTCATGCAGCCATTGTAGATGTCTCTACATAAGACGCATCTTTTATATAACAATAATTAAAATTTATGGAGGATTCCAGTTTTTCTGAAGGTGAATGCAAATCATCGCAGTCAGAGCTGCAGCTCATTGTAAAACGATGCAAATATACTGTAGTTCTGCATCTGTACTAAAGTCACATTGTCATGACAACATATAATGTATATCCCCTGTGTATTTTCGATTTCACCCGACATGAATGTCATCACAGAAACTCTTTTCTCCTCATTTAGAGAGCAAATGTGGATGTACTGAAAAACACAATGTATGAAGATGTGATGAAGGAGACTGTGTTGTAAAATGGTGCTGCGGCTCCTTTAAGAGAGCTCCGTGCATGTGTGAAAAAAAAGGGGGGCAGAGTAAATAGAGAGAGGAAGAAAGCAGACGGGGGGAATGCGACCGGAGCAGAGTTGGTTAAATAAGTTAAGTTTTGTACACAGTGTATGAGTTCGAAATAAAACTCCAGACTAAAAGCCAAGCTCATTCTTTCGCTCACCAGTAACGGGATTTTAACCGCGACGTTATTTACCTTGTAACGTCGGCCCTGGAGGGAACGAGTCTCCCCTGGTTTTCTGACTACGGTCGGGAAAAGAAGCAATCAGGAAAGGTTAACACTGGCGACCACGAAGGGACTGACAAAAGTACAACAAGAGCAGCAGTGGTGAGAATACACTGAAAATAACCGGTGACATAAACCGGAGGAGTTAGCATAACCGTGCCTGCTTCTCTGACACTGATGAGAAGATAGCCAAGATGGCAGCCTCCAGTCAGCGTCTTGCGGCTGAAAGTAAACACATGTTCAGGGAAATGACCAGCCACTCCAACCCTTCCATGTCACTGACTGCCGTGGATGAAGTTGAAATAAAAAACGAATATTCAACCAAAAATAGAAGACAAAATAACCCATTCTTTCTTGAGGAAGAGACTGATACATTAACACAGAATGCAAGTGAAATAAGCTATATCCCCATTCAGCCATTGAAGTTATCAGACACTAATCCATTCAAAAATGATGTGTTAAGAGACTGTGGGAGAGACGTGCGCTGCAGAGACACATGCTCACACGTCCATACGGATGAAGTTTGTAGGCAGCCGGCAGTGCCATTAGCAGCCACTGTTGCAATATCCAGTACAAACCCCTTTGGCTCTGCTCACCCAGGGAGTTTCATTCATAGCACTCCTGTCTCCTGTCATCCCCCATGCCTTTCAGGCTCACAGTGGCACACACCTGGCTGTAATGCACTCAAAGACATTGACCCTGGTGATACATTGCAGCAAAATGATAATCCAGGAATACAGATTGAGCCCCCTCTCCCCAAGTGTGAACAGCGTAAATCACGTGTTTGCCGGCCCCATCCTACACGTCAGCCTTCATCTGAGAGTGAGGATGACTACGATTACAGAGAAAGAGTCCCCACTCTGCGTCCTGGCCAGTATGATGGCACCACACCGTGGAAGGAGTTCCTACACCGACTTGAGAGCTGTGCCAAGGCAAATAACTGGACTGAAAAGACTAGGGCTGTCCAATTAAAGTTTTGCCTGGTTGGTGCAGCAGGGGCAATTGTCCACAGGAATCCACGGTCACATCAGTGGGACTACAGCCGCCTGGTGGAGGAAGTCGAAACTGCTTATGGCCCTCCATGAGTTACGAGATGACATATACGGCAAAGTGTCAGTGGCTTACAGCGACAGGACCGAGAAAGAGCAGGATGCCATCGGTGTTGAAATTTTCACTCATGCAATAGGGGATAGAGAGATTGTGCAGAAGTTGTTAGAAAAGCGGCCCCACACACTAGCTCAAGCTTACAACATTGCCCGTCGCTATGAGACCACCAGGCGAGCAGCATCACATGTCCCCAGCCTCATGCATTCAGGGCTACACAGCCTGGTAGAGCAGAAACCACGCACTGCTATGGTCAGGGAAGGAGCTGAACGTGGGGGTGACAAATGCCATTGTGACTAACAACAACGCACACTGTGGATTTCAACGCACACCAGCCCAACGTAAAAATTATAAGGACATTAAATGGGAAGAAATTCGCTGTCACAACTGCTCAGGCATCGGTCACATGAAGAGGAATTGCCCTTCACCAAGGAAGACCACCAGAGGTCAGCCTCCAACAGCTTCCCATGAGAGCCCAGAGCCCACTGTGCTCCACGTTAAAGCGCATAGTCAGGAAATGAGCATTCATCTGACAATTCAGGAACTGGAGATCTGTGCTGTTCTGGATAGTGGGGCACGGAGGAGTGTTTTGCCCCTGCACCATTATAATGCCATCCACTCAGATGCTCGACCATCACTTCAGCCATCGACTGTAAAGACGCTGCTGGGGGTTGGGCCTAGTGATGTTCTTGTCATTGGGGAGGCGTACATTCCCGTCCAGATCAACAACCGACAGGTGAGCGTGCTTTTCCTGGTGGCTGACATTGCTGGTGAAGAGGCCCTCCTCGGCCATCCATTCCTCGTTCAGGCCCAAGCACGCCTTGATTTTGGAAATAGCCGCATCGTACGGTTTGGGGAAGAGGTGCCATATTTCCACGCCATGAGCAGACCAAGGACGCACGCGGTGAGAGTCGCCCGGACTGTGGTGGTCGAGGCTGGATTTGAGTATGTTATAAGAAGTAACACCCATATTAAAGAACACCTACAAGGGGAAGTGATGCTGAGCCCCACCAAAGGCTTTGTAGAGAAACACAAAGTGCTAGTCGCCCGGGTGCTGGTGGAAGCTCAACCTTTTAAGAGCGTGCCTCTCCGCATCTTCAATCCTGGGAATACAGCTGTAACCATAAAACGGGGAGTTATTGCGGGTTTCCTTCAACCTGCAGAAGCCCTTCAGCCGGCCAACATCACAGCCAAGGCCAGGCAGTCAGAGCACCCTACTGTTCCCCAGCACCTGCACGAGCTCTACAACCAGAGTGCAGCAGAGCGAGACCGAGAGGAGCGGCTCCAGCTAGCCCAGCTGCTGTGCACCTGCGGCGGTGTATTCTTGACTGGACCTAGCGATCTTGGCCCCACAAGCCTGGTGCAGCATGACATCATGACATGACCAGGAGCTGCTGTCAAGCAGCCACCACGTCGAATGGCATGGGAAAAGCAGCAGGATGCTGACCAACAAGTGGAGCAGAGCCTTGAAGCTGGGTGGGCCCGTTGTAGCCACAGCAGCTGGGCTTCACCCATCGTGATGGTGCGTAAAAAGGATGGAACGTACCGTCTCTGTGTGGACTACAGAGCACTTAACGACTGCACAATAAAGGATGCTTATCCGCTGCCCAGTATCCAGGACACACTGGACACCCTCTCCACTGCCAAATGGTTCAGTACGCTGGACCTTGCCTCTGGATACTGGCAAGTTGAGCTGACCCCCCGAGCCCGCCGAGCAGCTGCCTTCTGCACCAGGAACGGACTGTTTGAATGGAATGTCATGCCGTTTGGATTATGTAACGCTCCAGTTACATTCCAACGGCTGATGGACCATGTGTTGGCTGGCCTGCAGTGGGAGACGTGCCTTGTGTACTTGGACGACATAATTGTACTGGGTCGGGATGTGTCGGAGATGCTTCAGCGTCTTGACCAAGTTTTTGAAAGGTTGCAGCAAGCCAACCTGAAGTTGAAGCCGGCAAAATGCTGCCTCTTCCGCCGTGAAGTGGCCTATCTGGGTCACATAGTTTCAGAACAGGGGGTGGTCACAGACCCCACCAAAGTACAGAAGGTTCAGGAGTGGCCTACACCCACATCAGTCCAGGAGGTCCGTCAATTCATCGGCCTGGCATCATACTACCGACGATTCGTGAAGGATTTTGCCACGGTAGCTGAGCCCCTCCACGCCCTGACCAAGAAATATGCTCAGTTCCAGTGGACAACGGAGTGTCAAGAGGCATTTGACAGACTCAAGCATCTGCTAACCACCGCGCCAGTTCTGGGCTATCCTTTAGACCAGGGACACATGATACTGGACACTGATGCAAGTGACGTTGGCATTGGTGCTGTCCTGTCCCAAGCTCAGCAGGGCAGGGAACGTGTGCTGGCGCAAGGGAGCCGCAAATTGTCCAAAACTGAACAGAACTACTGTACCACAAGGCGCAAACTGTTAGCCGTAGTGGAGTTCACA
Source organism: Perca flavescens (assembly GCF_004354835.1). Lineage (NCBI taxonomy): Eukaryota > Metazoa > Chordata > Actinopteri > Perciformes > Percidae > Perca > Perca flavescens. Next base: position 28,951,816 of record NC_041345.1, on the reverse strand, counting down.
TCACATTTTCGACAGTACCTCCTGGGGCGTCCTTTTAGGGTGCGTACGGACCATAGCAGTCTCCGTTGGTTGACAAAGACGAAGGAGCCTGAAGGTCAGCTTGCCAGATGGTTGGAGAGACTGGGTGAATACGACTTTGAGATCATCCATTGTCCGGGCCGCTTGCACAACAAAGCCGACAGCCTCTCCAGGCAGCCGTGTCGCCAATCCTGCCCATGTAAGCTGCCAGGACCCCCCCTTTATCCAAAGACCGTCTGCCACCAAGCGGTGCAATGTGAGTTGGACTCTGTCATCAGCCAGGCGAGTCAGAGTCCAGTGGGGGTAGAGGGCTCGTTAGCCCCGACAATGGAGAGTCCAGTGGGGGTAAATTTCAAACCCCAAGAGAAGATTAATGTGGCTAAGACCAGTGAGGCTGCATTTTTCTGTGGTTGGTCCCCGGAGGAGCTGCAGCAGGCACATGAAGCTGATTCTGACATTGCACCTATCAGGGCTTGGATGGAGGCTGGTGGAGAGCGGCCCACATGGGTTGCAGTCTCACCATGCAGTCCAGCCACAAAGACATATTGGAGCCAGTGGAGGCAGCTCTACATCCGAAATGGAATCCTTGTCAGGCGGTTCTATTGTCTGGATGACACCCAGTTTTATCCACAAATTGTGCTACCACGTGTCTTCCAACCTGATGTCATGAGGCAGATGCATGATGGACCAATTGGTGGACATTTTGTTGTTGAGCGTACCGTAGCACGGCTTCAAACTTGATTCTACTGGTACCGGATGAGGGAGGATGTCACTCTCCGGTGTCGGACCTGCACCAGCTGTGCGTCCAAAGCCAGACCCCGCAAGACACCGCAGGCCCTTATGGGAACCATCAGGGTAGGAGCCCCCATGGAGCGGGTCGCTTTGGACATTATGGGGCCACTGAATGAGACAGAGCTTCACAACGGCTATGTGCTTGTGATACAGGATTACTTCACAAAATGGTAGAGGCGTTTCCCCTGCCAAATGATAAGGCCGAAAATGTAGCTGGAGTGCTTGCCTCGGAGTGGGTGTGCCGTTATGGAGCACCGCAGACGTTGCACAGCGACCAAGGTTGGAATTTCGAATCCCAAGTATTCCAGAAAATGTGCACACTGTTCGGCATTGAAAAGACACGTACTACACCGTTCCGACCAGTCTGATGGCCAGGTGCAGAAGATCCTAGCCACAACAGCTGAGCGCTGTCACTGGGACTGGGATCTCATGATTCCTTATGCAGTCATGGCCTACAGAGCAACAATTCACAGTGCTACTGGTCTCAGCCCCAACTACATGATGTTCGGCAGGGAAGTCAGCTTGGATACTGGTTGGAGCTGGCACATCAGATCGGCAGGGATGCACTCGGCGAGTCTGCGGAACGTGCAAAGAGACAGTATGAAGTAAGAACTGTTGCCGTATGCAATATCAAGTCGGAGATACTGTGTGGTATCTCATCAAGGGTACAAGGAAAGTAAAAAATAAAGTCAGGAAGTTCCTCCCATCATATGAGGGGCCATTCTTCATCCTAGGGCAGCTGGATGACCTAGTCTATCGCATTCAAAAAGGGCCAAAGACCAAAGCGAAAGTCGTTCATCATGACCAGCTGAAACCTTTTCACAGCCGTGACTCACTGGACAACTCTTGGGCCAAGGAGCTTGCTCAAGGCTGGACACCTGTGGAGGTGTCACCCCCAGCCTTGGACACAGATACTGCAGACCCAGACCTCGTCAGACTGTTCTCCAGGACGAACGTGGAGGAGACTTCTTGTGGCATCCTGAACCAAGCAGGGGACACACCGGCTGCGGTAACCCCACTGTCCCCCACCGTCATTCCGCTGAGGACCCTCAGGATAGTGGGGGTGGCGGACTGGAACCACCTCAACAGGTTCGTTGTTCTTAAAGGCCAAGTCGTCAACAAAGACCCCCAGCCAGGTTTGGAGAGTGGGTGTCTCACTAAGTTCAATGGACTCATGGACAATTCAAAAGTCAGGATAACTTTTCAGTTTAAAAAAGGTTATAAGAGGGTGAAATGTTTATATTGTTTGTAGCTAACAGTTGTTTTTTTTTACATGTTTTCATGCTAAAAAAAAATAAAAAACTTGGAGTTATTGGGTCCATCCAGTTATTTTTTTTAATTATTTAGATGCTTCGGTTATTTAGGTTACCTTGTGACTTGTGTAATATGCATGCCCTACCACAACATGCTTACGCCGCAAGGATTGCCTCTGTCCATTGAGAAACGCCACCAGTGACTATTGCCCCGTAGTAATGGACTGTGAAATACTGATTAGGCCTATACTGACCCTCTGAGGTGGACTTATTGCAAACGAGGGCTGTATACCTGTTACAGAAAGGTGTTATTTTACTGGAGTGGAATTAAGTTGTAATATCCATCCAGAGTGGGGGTAGTGTTGTAAAATGGTGCTGCGCCTCCTTTAAGAGAGCTCCGTGCATGTGTGAAAAAAAGGGGGGCAGAGTAAATAGAGAGAGGAAGAAAGCAGACGGGGGGAATGCGACCGGAGAAGAGTTGGTTAAATAAGTTAAGTTTTGTACACAGTGTATGAGTTCGAAATAAAACTCCAGACTAAAAGCCAAGCTCATTCTTTCGGCTCACCAGTAACGGGATTTTAACCCTGACGTTATTTACGTTGTAACGTCGGCCCTGGAGGTAACGAGTCTCCCCTGGTTTTCTGACTACGGTCGGGAAAAGAAGCAATCAGGAAAGGTTAACAACTGTCTTATGCAGGTTCGGCATCATTTTTTTTTTTTAACCTTTATTTATCCGGGTAAGTCGATTGAGAACAACTTCTCATTGGCAACAACGACCTGTCACATTCACACGGTTACCGTACACATTCCTACCTGGAAGCTGCCCAGTACAAACACAGTCTGATCTGCTGGCCACTGAGCAGCTCCACTGGAGCGGTTGGAGGTTAACGGCCTCACCTCAGTGGTGGTAATGAGGGATGGAGAAGCGCTGCTCTTTCACTTTCCCCACCCAGATTTTTTTCCTGTCGGTCCGGGGATTGAACTCGCTTCTTAACCACTAGGTCTAGTTCCACTTCCGGGATTGCTCATGTGCTGCCGTAAATTCCGCCAGATGTCTTTCATACCGGCCGGATGTCTGTTACCTTCCGCTTCCTTCGTGTTGGCATTTTAAACTCTGGTGGATTTCTGAGGACTATGGTTCACTGCTCCTCAGATCTCTGCAGGGTAAATCCAGACAGCTAGCTAGACTATCTGTCCAATCAGAGTTTTCTGTTGCACAACTAAAACAACCTTAGAACGTACACGTTCCACCCAAACATGTTCCTTCCTGAGGCTATTTTGCAGAAGCGCCGTTGCGCCATGCATGACGATTGTGATTGGTTTAAAGAAATGCCAATGCAAGACTACATCCACCAGACGCAGAGCAACATTAGCATTCATTTTGTGTGGTGTTTTACGTGGCCACCTGACGAATGTAAGTTCAATTTCCGCTCCCCTTTTATCTCTGGTTTGTTCTCCACCAACTCCTTTTTAAATACCAAATGATCCACGATTTTCAGCAGCGAATCTCTAACTGTGTCGGTCTGCTGTTTGCTGCTGAGCCGGAAGTGTACAGTGAGAAATGGTGAATGGTGTGGGCCGTAATTTCTTTTTTAACTAAACAGTGAGCTGAAAGACAGTAAAATGCTCCACAGAGCTTTTCTGCTGTCACAGGAAAACTGCTCGTCTAAAATGAAGAATTCCAGTTTCAATGACTGAATGGGTTTCTTGAGTTGATGACATTAACTCACTGTGTACATGCACTGTCAGGTATTTTGTTTTATTTGTGTCATAGGTAAGATGTGTTGGCCTATATGACCTCCAGTGCACAGCTGATACCGACCACGTTTACTTGCACACAATATTTCAGTTTTTTTTTTTACCTTATTCCGAAAAAGACAATATTCTGACTAAGCTGTTTACGTGGCTAATAAAAGTGAATATTCCCCTAATATTCGCGTTTACATGCAATGTAAAAGTAGGATTTTTTTTCTGTCCTACGTTGCAATGTTTGCGCGTATCCAAAAACCTGTTGATATCAAAGTCTTTCATTATGTTTAAAAGTAGCTGTTTCTCCTTCCGACCAGAAATGTGGGCTTTTCTTTTGGGCATGCATCTCTACCGCAGCTCTGCAAACTGTTGACTGGTTGGTTTGTGTACGACAACAATAGCAACGCACAGAGTTGACCTTAAGCAGTAAACAGGCAAGATGCCGTAAACTGTCCAAAACTGGGATTAAAAACCCTGACTGAGACGCATATTCCGAATGCGCCAGCCTGTGTACATGTCTAAAGAATGCTTCTAAAACCCAAATAATACCGGTATAACCCACGTCTTAATCGGAAAATGCTATATTCAGGAAAAAGGCCTTATTTGGAATATCCAAACGGGATTATGCCATTTTCATGACCCACGTAAAATTCTGAATATTGTCATTCAACGACATCCTTCTGCCCATTCATCAACTACTCTTCACACAAAGCTGATGTGACATTTCCTTTGGTTGAAATAAGTCGACGGCCACACACAGGAGATTATGGCTCAGACTTTGACAGGCGGACGTTGGAAACAGGCTTTGGTCTTGAAATAAGCTTTGGCGGGAGAGGGTTTCTGAGTCACGATGAATAGATCAAAGTGTATCCTGTGGAACAACCTGTGCATCTACGCAGCCGCGTGCTGTCTGCTGTGTTATCTCGCACGCAGTCACGCACCCCAGAGAGCTCAGTGTCACATCATCACACAGGCTCAACGCTGCTCTGTGCCGACATCAAACGCCTGCAGACAGGCACAAACCAGTGTCTTATAGACATCTGAAACTCCATTTGTATTTTTTTTATCTCTACTGTGTCTATATTTTTATTCAGAGATGTATGATGCATGAAAAGTATTGTTCTACCACCTGTCATAATATTAAGAGATGCCCCACAATGTACACGTAACATACAGTAAAATTACTGAAGTCATTTTAGGTGCGTCTGCATCCACACAGTGCATCCTACACTTTAGCTGTGGTCATAGGAAGATTAGTGGTTAGGGTTAGGGGGTAAGGTTAGGAAGGTTAGGGACAGCCTCTCTTCACTTTTAACAATATTGAACAACATATAGGCCTACTAAAGTTCAAATATAGTTTTCAGCACTTAAGCAACGCTGTCCACTTCAAAATGTCCCTGAATGTAAGCATTATCCCCCTTAAAGGTCCCATGGCATGAAAATTTCACTTTATGATAATATGAGTTCCCCCAGCCTGCCTATGGTCCCCTATTGGCTTGAAATGGCAATAGGTGTAAACCGAGCCCTGGGTATCCTGCTCTGCCTTTGAGAAAATGAAAGCTCAGATGGGCCGATCTGAAATCTTCCCTTTATGACATCATAAGGGGAAAGGTTACCTCCCCTTTCTCTGCTTTGCCCGCCCAGAGAATTTGGCACACCCATGAGAGAGAGACATCATGGCTTTCAAACGAGCAAAGTGGCAATTGGTCAAGGCCACACCCCCACCCTCCACCTCCCCCCCTCTCTCCTCCTCAATAGCTACAGCTCATTGCGGGACTGGCTCTAGTGGCTGTAATTCTGCAACTGGCGCATTTACAGAAATGTTGATTAATGTGCATTGTCCTAATATAAATAAAATCTTAAAAAAAAAAAAAAAAAAAAAAAAAACCAAGGCTGAATTTCGGGAAAGAGACTTCAGATACAGTATTTGTTGACCACTAAGGTCTATATAAAAGAGACTTCAGATACAGTATTTGTTGACCACTAAGGTCTATATAAAAGAGACTTCAGATACAGTATTAGGGGACCACTAAGGTCTATATAAAAGAGACTTCAGATACAGTATTAGGGGACCACTAAGGTCTATATAAAAGAGACTTCAGATACAGTATTAGGGGACCACTAAGGCCTATATAAAAGAGACTTCAGATACAGTATTAGGGGACCACTAAGGTCTATATAAAAGAGACTTCAGATACAGTATTAGGGGACCACTAAGGTCTATATAAAAGAGACTTCAGATACAGTATTAGGGGACCACTAAGGTCTATATAAAAGAGACTTCAGATACAGTATTAGGGGACCACTAAGGTCTATATAAAAGAGACTTCAGATACAGTATTAGGGGACCACTAAGGACTATATAAAAGAGACTTCAGATACAGTATTAGGGGACCACTAAGGTCTATATAATAGAGACTTCAGCTACAGTATTAGGGGACCACTAAGGTCTATATAAAAGAGACTTCAGATACAGTATTAGGGGACCACTAAGGTCTATATAAAAGAGACTTCAGATACAGTATTAGGGGACCACTAAGGTCTATATAAAAGAGACTTCAGATACAGTATTAGGGGACCACTAAGGTCTATATAAAAGAGACTTCAGATACAGTATTAGGGGACCACTAAGGTCTATATAAAAGAGACTTCAGATACAGTATTAGGGGACCACTAAGGTCTATATAAAAGAGACTTCAGATACAGTATTAGGGGACCACTAAGGCCTATATAAAAGAGACTTCAGATACAGTATTAGGGGACCACTAAGGTCTATATAAAAGAGACTTCAGATACAGTATTAGGGGACAACTAAGGTCTATATAAAAGAGACTTCAGATACAGTATTAGGGGACCACTAAGGACTATATAAAAGAGACTTCAGATACAGTATTAGGGGACCACTAAGGACTATATAAAAGAGACTTCAGATACAGTATTAGGGGACCACTAAGGTCTATATAAAAGAGACTTCAGATACAGTATTAGGGGACCACTAAGGCCTATATAAAAGAGACTTCAGATACAGTATTAGGGGACCACTAAGGTCTATATAAAAGAGACTTCAGCTACAGTATTAGAATACCACTAAGGTCTATATAAAAGAGACTTCAGATACAGTATTAGGGGACCACTAAGGACTATATAAAAGAGACTTCAGATACAGTATTAGGGGACCACTAAGGCCTATATAAAAGAGACTTCAGATACAGTATTAGGGGACCACTAAGGTCTATATAAAAGAGACTTCAGATACAGTATTAGGGGACCACTAAGGACTATATAAAAGAGACTTCAGATACAGTATTAGAAGACCACTAAGGTCTATATAAAAGAGACTTCAGCTACAGTATTAGGGGACCACTAAGGTCTATATAAAAGAGACTTCAGCTACAGTATTAGGGGACCACTAAGGTCTATATAAAAGAGACTTCAGATACAGTATTAGGGGACCACTAAGGTCTATATAAAAGAGACTTCGGATACAGTATTAGGGGACCACTAAGGACTATATAAAAGAGACTTCAGATACAGTATTAGGGGACCACTAAGGACTATATAAAAGAGACTTCAGATACAGTATTAGGGGACCACTAAGGTCTATATAAAAGAGACTTCAGATACAGTATTAGGGGACCAGTAAGGCCTATATAAAAGAGACTTCAGATACAGTATTAGAAGACCACTAAGGTCTATATAAAAGAGACTTCAGCTACAGTATTAGGGGACCACTAAGGTCTATATAAAAGAGACTTCAGATACAGTATTAGGGGACCACTAAGGTCTATATAAAAGAGACTTCAGATACAGTATTAGGGGACCACTAAGGTCTATATAAAAGAGACTTCAGATACAGTATTAGGGGACCACTAAGGTTTATATAAAAGAGACTTCAGATACAGTATTAGGGGACCACTAAGGTCTATATAAAAGCATCCAAAGAGCACCATGTCATGGGACCTTTAATATAGGGTTTCAACTGACGATTTATTTTCATTATCAATTAATCTGCAAATTATTTATTGTTTGTTCTACAAAACGTCAGAAAACAAGGACAAATGTCTGTTGCATCCTAAAATGTATTTGGTCCCAGCAGCAGTCGGTTTCCAATTACATAAAACATAAAAACACATTTAAAAATCCAAACAATACTGTTGCATACTTCTGAAAATGTGACTAATAATTAGTGTTTAATGTGAGAAGCAGAAAATGTAGGGCTAAAGTTAGCAAAACAAGACCCAGGTGATATTTTAGTACACAAAAAAAACAATGTTTTTGCAATACAAATACTGAACAAATACAGTAATAACAATTTGAATAAGACGCATTATATGTGCTTTGGTAACTATTGCATTTGTACTGTAATAATGCAATGTGTGCTGGCATGCGGTACAGGAACAGCAGCGTGGTGGAATAAACATGTTATACTGTGTGGAGCAATCTGACGCTCACTGCAGTGAACTAATCACCATAGAAACTGATGTTTCCGGATGTGTCGTCGTTTTCTAAATAACAAACCAATGTAAATACATGACTGGTGCAGTGAGCACCATCTCATAGGCTGTTTGCAGCAGCTAGGCGGATCATTTCATTACTCAATAACCGACCAATCTGCTCACAGACTCCTTGGTGAAGCTCTCGTCACCATGGTGACAAGGAACACAGCGAAGAGGGGAGCTGCGAGGGGGGGGGAGAAGGATGGAGAAGGAGCTACCTCTCGGTACAACGGAGTTATTTTTAGAAAATGTGTTCAGGGTGCTCAGCCGCCATGACAGCTTAAAGAAAAAAAATCTACTCTCATTGTTGGATATCGTTTATCTGTGATACTCAGTGCAACCAGGAGTCAACCTGCCTCCTCTACTACTGATTTCTTTCTCTTCCAAGTCTACGTTTTTACACGGCATTCTCCAAATAACCTGGCGTGACCAAACACGTACAAACCAAACGAGTACAACAATGCACTTGAGGAACTGGGTGGTAGTCTTCTTCAATGGGAATGAGACTAGTCTATCCCTTATCTGAAACCATAATTGCATGTTTAAGCCAATGAACTACAAAAATGGTGCATATACTGTCCATTATTGCTCACCTCTTCCCAACGCCTACCACATGTTTTAAGATTCTAATTCTTCCAGGCAGCCACTGGTGTGAATTCTTTAGGAACTGGAAGGAGCTCTCCCCAGCCGTCGCTCCAAAAACACACCAGCCGGCCAGAACTTTTAAACTAATGAAGATCGGTACCGAATATGATGATATTATAGATTATTCGCAAGCTGCAGGATCATGGTTACCAATGAAATGAGAGAGAGCAAGAGAGAGAGAGAGAGAGAGCCGTGGCACTGCTGGTTGGTGCTGAACCTGGGACTGGCATTGCGCTCTCCATGGTACTGAACCCCTGCCGGTACAGTAGGCCCCAAAAGGGCACATCAGGTCCGACATTTGGATATCTGGAGTCCCTTTGGAGCTAGCCTCGCATTGCCAGACCTTACTCCACAGCACTGTGGAGTAAGGTCTGGCTACACCACAGATCCATTCTGGGACAGGAGAAGAAGAAAAAAAAAACGCTCTGGGTTGTTTGCATTTCTTTAAATCAATCACAATCGTTTTGGGCCGCGCTAAGCTCCGGGCACGGCGACCGTGGCTCTGTGCCGGGAAGGAACTTGTTTTGGTGGAACATTTGCACCCCGCAAAAGAACGCCACATACAATAATAAATGACGTTAACTGTTCACACGATACAGTAACGTGAGCTATTCAGAATTAGCTGGAAGCATGGCTAAACGTCATTTGCTCTTACCAGTGTATTGCAGACGCCGCGCGTACTTTTGTCCACAGCAGTCTCCACCAATCGGTCACAAAATGTCTCAGTTAGATAGTAAATTACGTAAACATATTCTTCGTAAATCGTACACTGGAGACACTCCAAATCCGGGGTCCAGACTCTCACAAGGGGTTGCCAGACGACTCTAAGGGCGTCACAAGATCATGACCCAGGTAGGAACTAAGAACAACACTAAATTCTGCTACACAACAGGCTGTTTATTCTTTGGTGAAAATACTGAACCGTCAGATCGTCAGGCCTCTAAAATGAATCAAATAAACCACTCTGTTCATAACTTAGAAACATGTAACCTGCAACAAGGGGTCACCGCTGCCCTCCGGGAGATATCGCTTAATAGTAAGTGGCCACAAGCTACGTTAGGAACTATACTGCCCTAAATGAAGAAGTACTGCACCCCTTTTTCAGCAATGTTAGGTTCCATAAGTACATTACAGTGTTGCTCTGATTCAGTGGCTGTTTGACCAGCTAATGAGGAAATATCTTAAGTCTCTTCACCTAATTACAGGTCGCCAGATATAACTATGACAAGCCAATGAGAACTCAGCTTCAGGTCTTCCTATCACTCTTCGCTCTTGTGAACTTCATTATCTCATTATCAATTAGGGGTGGGAATCACCAGAGGCCCTCACGATAAGATACTATTGCGATTTTAAACATATTGCAATATCCTGCGATATGTTGCAATTTATTACCTTTTTCTCCAACTTCCAATTTTTCCCCAATTTCAAATGACGTCCCCAAAAGCAAACTTTGTCAAAGTCTGTTTTGTTTAAAAAGATAAATGTGAGATGTTTGTTCATCTCACTTTTTTTAATTGCTGCAAAATGGGATTTTCAAACAGACAAACTGACCAACACATATGTAATAATAGATCGATACTTGGCGTCTGTGTATTGATACAGTATCGCCACGGAAAATACCGCAATACTACACTGTATCGATTTTTTCCCCACCCCTAATATCAATATACATCACGAAAGAGTACATTTTATGGAAAATCAATTAAGAAACTGTTTATTTAGTTATATAACCAGACAGGAATGCTTATTTGCAGGTAATCAAGTGAATTAAATACCTGACAAGTTAGTCAGTAGTACTAAATCAAATTATGCAAAGATCATATACAAATCAAATATTGCCATTAAGCAGCCTTGTTTATTAACTTTCAGAATTTCCCATAATGGCATAATACAACCAAGGGCATAAAAGTGATAGATACCAACTTATAAACGGTATTATTCTTGTACAATTGTTGAACATTTGTGCAAAAATTGGTGGGACCAGAGATTATGAGCGGCCAACGCCAAAAACCTCTTTTGTACCAGTACTGTTTTTTGGTCACTGCAGTGTAGATGTGCTGGATCACAGGCTGATGTCACAGGATACATTAGGCCAATAATGGATAGAGCAATATACATCACCAAATGGATGCATATTGGAAAAAGACAAAAACATTTAAGTGACTCAACACTGCAAAGTACAAGCCAGTTTGGTAGGCGTTTGTAATAGGAATATTAGGGAATTTATACCCAGCTATTCCTTTTTTAATAACAGTAATTACCAGTGTTATTTCCCTCAAGTTCATTCAAAAATGATTTTCTATAGTTATAAGCTTGGGGGGGGGGGAGGCATCTGTTAAAGCCCCTAACGTTACTTCAGCCGGCCTTGTAGTGTCAGCAGCCTAACACACAGCAGTTCATCTGACAGACTGAATGAAGGGGTAACGTTAACATTAGCAAACATGACATATAGTCATATGGCAGCACAACAAAGCAGAAAATATGCTACTAGCTAGCTAATGTCTCGGGAATTAGTTACTAAAAGCTGGCACCACTAGCACACCTGTTTAAAAACATAGTGTCAGTCGCCACTTGTTACTAATGAACCTTGTCAAAATATTGGCTGAAAAGCAGCTAACGTTATCCGTCCTCCCCCGAGCCTCTCACCTCGTCTCCTTGACCGAACTGAAGACCGAGGTCCTCCAAGTGCTCCACCCGGATGAAGCCGTCAGCATCCTCGTCACACACGTCGAAAACCTCCTTGAGCCTCCTCAGAAACTGCAACAGCTGCTCTTGGTCGTGGAAAACATGTCCTTCCATTGTAGAACTGGCTTCGAAATTTTTCCGGTTAAAGACTCGCTTTGACGGTCGCCATCATCGTTCCAGTCCTCAGCTGCGCCGGCCCGGAGCGACTGCTGCTGCTGCTTGTTCAAGAGGCGCGAGAAGTTACGGAAAAGGGCGATGATTTACGACTAGGACACGAGGCATTGCGTCACAAACCGGCTGCTAATAATAATCGAGGTGTGTTACCACCCGCCGAAATAACAGCGGATGATATACAGCAGCTGTTTTAATGGCCTAACATGTTTGTGAAAGCGCTTTCCCACCTCCAGCTGCACTGAAAACCATCTGATGACATCGTGTGAAAAAGAAAATATTAAATAACAATTATAAAGTACTTATGCTAGGTTATGAGGTACTAGTTCAAGATTATGATTTAATGGGATGCTATATAATTTCTGAGAGAAGAAATTCTTCTTATAGACGAAAAGTTGCATTTATACACAGTAAAGCGCATATGCTCAATTCAATACATTCACACTTCACACTTCCTTACTTGGCCTGGGATAATTAGTGGATAATGCTGGCGATTAACAAAGTTTTAAAGTGATATTTCTGTGTATTTGACATTATTGAATCAGTTTGCTGACTTAGAAAATCTTCTCTACTAGGCTAATGTTAAATTACTTTAACTTTATCCTGTAACTAATAATAAACTCCATTTAAAAGATACCATTTGTGTCACTTGGCTACAAGTGACATTCAACAAAAGTCACAAAGTGAAAATTATTAGATACTGCTTTCTAAGTAAGTTTGAGTATACAGTGTGTCACAGTGGAAAAGTGACAATGTTAGGTTTACTTAAAACAACACAGTGTGCATACTAAAGAAAGCTTGCTTTCTGAGAGAGTTGTTGGTGTACATTTTTCTTCCACAATGCAATGCAAAAAGGAGATGGAGTTGGTACTCAGCAGCTGCAAAGAAAATTAAACTAGGGAGGTGAAACCTCTCAAGAAAGACCTGTAAAAACTAAAATAACCATTTCACTTTTGTGTAGAATTCTCAGACAGTCACAGTTTGATTTAATGCCAGACACCAACATTTCCTGCTAGCATTAAATGGCAAATGTTGGACACAGCAAGTGGACTTTAATATTTTGATGTAGGACATCTACATTTTAATTTACCATCTCATAACTTCATACTTTTGACTTATCTGTCTTGTAATTTGACCAACTATCTCTTACAGGGTTTCTGCAGGTTTCACAAACTCAAATTGAAGACTTTTTAAGACCATTATGGATGAAATTTAAGACCTTTATCACATCAACTAAGCCCTGAATTCAATTTTTTCAAGCCAAGTATCGCTAAACTTGCACTTCGCCATAGCTGAAGAATAGAATCTGTTTTATGTCTGTGGTACAATCCGAAAGAGACTCACGCCAATAACATGAAAGCTGATTGGCTGCGATATAAGTTGCATGTTGGTCTCATTTGTAGTCGTAATACAGAAAAATTATATCTGGACTATGTGAAGAAAGAACTAAACCCCACAGAGTAACAAAATAAATAAATAAATAAATAAACAAACCGCATTAGAGGTAGCATTGCATGGACGTAGGAAAATTAAGACCGGTTTAAAATGATTTAGGACGTAGAACACAATACTTGAGCAAATTTAAGTCTTAAAGACCCCACGGAAACCCTGTCTTACTACCTCTTTTCTAGTTTTAGTATTCCTACCATTTTTTCCTTTTCCTGGCAGAAATTGCCTTCCATAAAAGAAAAAGTTTCCACATTAAAATAATACAATAGACATCTTCCCTAAGAATTTTTATTAGAAAAAAGGGTTTATACAAGACATATCCACAGTCACATCACTGTACAAAACATAAAACCATAATGTTGCAGGCCTCATTCCACGTACATATATAAAAACTGCATTTCATGTCTAACACTAATTCAATGCAACAATTGTAATCAATACTTACACCTGCAGTGGCTCTTCTGTGCAAAGCGATGACACGTTTAGATGTACAAAGAAGAATGTATAATCAACCTCAATCACATCCCTTAGTTGTCATTATGCAAAGTACAGAAGTGACTCTCTCCAGTTTAACTTAGGCACTGAAGTACAAGATGCAAGATTCTGAAATTAAGTTAATGAGAGAAAAGGTGTACACAGTCAGCGTTTCGTCCCGTTTAAATGATCAGCCTTGGTTCCAGCAGCGAGTCCCACCGTTCTGTCACCTGACGGGGGAAGAGAAGACTTTATTTTCACTATGATTACAACAGGATAGTACAGGAAACAACTGACTAACAACTGCTACTTTCTGCAAATTAAGCCGTTTTTGTCACGCCCCCACTTTCTCCTGTTTGGATGAAAAGAGGGGATCACTGGGTGAATGCGCTCACTCAAAGTACAGCGAAGGGGGCTCAAAACCTGGGCTCAAAGACAAAACAAAGGCTTTGGCTTTAACTGCTTTTGCTGACTGCCGGTGTCACTGTAAGGGACCCACAACATTCAACCCCAGTAGCGCCGTTGTTATTTAATACAGTAAAGCAAAGGGTCCAAAGGGACTTACCATCTCCAACAGACAACACTGTTCACAAACTGCTCCAAACAGCTCTATTGTAGTCCAGCCTTTACTTCCAGTGATGAACACGCGTCACTTTGTAACACACTAGAGCTGGGCAATATATGGATATTATATCGATATCGTGATTTCTAGTGACAGACATGAAACTATTGGAGAAAAAGAAAAAAAAATCTGATTGCAATTTTCCTGCTACGATTATTATTATTTTAGCTACATATCATCTACGATCATGTTAAATTAAGTAATACAAAATAAAAAGGAAACATCCACTGAAAATAGGACATTTCTGTAAACAATCTGTGATATGTAATATTAGTCTTATGGGGAAAAAAAAATTTAAAATGTATAATCAAATGTTACGCCAAACACACATTTGATTAATCGCAGTCTTCACGATGAGCTTATCGCATTCAAGCTTAAAAATCGGTCCGCCCGACATGAAGCCATGCCTCATCAGGTTGGACTCCCATGGAACGGCTCTCAAACACCTCAGGGTGAGTTGCACCTATTGTAGAAATATGCTTATCGGCTTTCTTTCTGAGAGTAAGAAGAGAAGATCGATATCAATCTCATGTCATGATTTGAGGTGGGGAGGTTAGTCTTTACCTCTGGACTTTACGTACACACTGTGCTCGTAAATCATTTTTCCGGTTCGCGCACATATTCATTTTTAGACATAGCGTTTTTTGATCCACTAGTTTCGATAGCAGTATTGATAAGCTCAGACCTTATTGATTTTCAGGGTTTTGAGAAATTTGGAACCGGGTCCCTAATAGAACCGCGTCTCAAGACCCATGCCTAGTCTTTATGCTAAGCTAGGATAAGCTGTCTGGCCCGGGCTAAAAACATCACAACAGACGTTTTCTCTGCTGCCCTCTGGCAAGACGTTTCGCAGTAAGGGGTGCACGATTCTGAAAATGTCACGATTCAATATCGATTTTCAGGCTCAAGATTCAATTCAAAATCGATTTGATTCAAAAACATTTCTCAAAAAAAAAAAACACAATTCACAGTATGTAAATGTAGTTATTTTTCCCATGTGATTGCAGTAGACATACAATTTAAAAAAAAAAAAAATTCTATAAATTAGCGATTTTTGGAATTCTATGAATCAATTTTGAATCGGTAGAGCATGAATCGCGATTCGAAAGTGAAACGATTTTTTTTGCACACCCTTACTTCGCAGTATCCGGTACAGAAGGGCCAGATTCTGCAACAGCTTCTTCCCACAAGCCATCAGACTCCTGAATTCAAAATAACCCCCCTTAATAATCCCCTGCAGTGGGCCTCATGTGGACTTGTTCATAAACATGCAATACCAGTATCTATTTTTCATAAATGTGTAATAACTGTTTATTTAGAGCCTGCCCTAGTATTTGTATTTATTTTTTTTTTTGTTTTTAGTTAAAGCAGTATTTATGAGCCAATGGAATGAAATTTCATCCATCCATCCATCCAAATCATCCATCCATCCATCTTTCCATCTAGGCTAACCACGTCCTACCACCAGAGGCCTGTACTACGAAACAAGATTTGGCGTTAACGAGGTAACTTCAGGTTCAACCCAGGGTTTTGTGGATCACTTGTTACCGGGTTAAATCGCCGCGGTAACTTCTGCTGAACACCTAACCAGGTTATGTTGGAGATTAGAGATCAACCGGTGTAATAGCACCGTCTACCGACCAATCAATACTCGATTGATAACGGCGTCACCGTTCTTAGAAGATCAGATGGAGCTCGGTGCGCAGAGAGAGAGAGGTGTGCTCAGAAAAGTTAAAACATTTAGAGACCGACAACCCCGTTAACATTCCCTGATGGGTATTTTTATGAAAGATATAGACTTTCAGCGGAGGGAATTAGGTATAGGCTATTTATCAGCTTCTTGAGCCGTGCGTTGCACATCGGTTTGAATTATGTTTTTATATTTTTTATTACGATAGCTTACCACTGCCAGGGTTGCAACCAATAATATAATAGGCTAAAGCAACGGCTGTTTCTGGAAAGCAAAAGTGTAAATATGGTCAGATCTTGTGCCTGACTGATGGGGAAGTGATATTGATAAGCGTTGATTTACGCACAACGCGTTGGCTTTTTTTGCCAGCTTTCCTTCATGCATTTTGCCTGTTAAACAGTGCCTATATTCTTCATATTTATGCAGAATTATAATTTGCTCTTCCTATTTATCTCTGGTAAATGTTTGGTCGCGAATAGATTAAAAAAAGATCAACTTGCTCAGGCTTACCCGAGAGCCTCTGGACACTGCATATTCCACGCTCTCCGAGCCATCTGCGTTCTGATAGACCAGGTCAAACTTGCCAGGCTCTACAGGAGCTGAGGGAGAAGAGGCATGTTAGGAGTAATCACAGACGCGTGGAACACACTGGAAAATCCACTCTGTTCGTCAAGTCAATTACATTTTAAAATTCCCTGACTTTCCATGAGGAATTCCTCTAAAACTCCATACGCAGTGAGAAACCCATAATAACCATAATACTGTATATCCATGGCAGGCTTACAGTTGTTATCAACAGCAGTGATTCTAACATCCACTTATTTAGCTAGATGCTGATCTTTCTGGCTCTGAATGGTCCTATATTGTAAAAAGTGAGATTTCCATGTCAAAACTGTTGTTCAGAAACGAGCTGTCAGGACTTCCGTAAGGTTGGGATGTCACAACTATACTGCATATAGGTAGAAAGTGCCGCTACAGTGCCGTTCCAGTCGTTCCCCGGCTGCAATGACAGAGACTCCAAGAGTGCAGATGCGAAAGACCAGGAAACGCTGACCAATCAGAGCAGATTGGGCTTTTTTGGGAGGGGAGGCTTAAAACGGATCGTTTGAATGCGGGTATCTTCAGACAGACGGTATGAGAAAAAGAATGGTGTTTTCTGAACATTAAAGCATGTAAACATGTTCTAGTAGATACCCAAAATACAAGTATGAACCTGAAAATGAGCATGATATGGGGCCTTTAAAATACATTTTCCAGTGGAGCTTTGAGAGGAAAACAGATTTCTTTTTTCCCCTCTTATTTACAGATTTTAAAGGTAATTTGTAGGGCTTTTATTGCTTTTTGATTAGAGCTGCTGAAGAATGACAGGGAAAGGGGGGGGGGGGACGGGGGTTACACGCAGAAAAAGGGCAGCGGGACGGACTCTAACCCCGGCTTCTGCCAAGGACTCGGCCGACATGCATGCTGTATTGGTTGAGCTAGAGGCCACCCCGGCAAACCAATCTTTTGAATCTTGACATACTAACTTTGAAATGTGATTAACATTGCAAGTGTCCGTGGTGACATGACCCCTACCTTGAGAGGCATTAAGCAGTTCCAGCTCAATCTGCTTGGTGGTGAGGTCAAAGCTTACAATCCTTCCCTCCTAAAATGTAAAGCAACATGGTTGGTCAGTAGTGTGGCGACTCCAGTAAGACGCTCTCTCTGAGATCACAAACGATTCCACTCACCTTATACTCGGATACCTGTGGTGTATAGTTCTCCGTTAGCTCCAGTAACTGTGAACACACACTTATTAGAGTCAGTTGTCAGCTCTACTGGTGGTGTATCCACCAGTATATGCCACGTTTTAGCCAGACATTTAAAAAGGTCCCATGGCATGAAAATGTCACTTTATGAGGTTTTTTAACATTAATATGAGTTCCCCCAGCCTGCCTATGGTCCCCCAGTGGCTAGAAATGGTGATAGGTGTAAACCGAGCCCTGGGTATCCTGCTCTGCCTGTGAGAAAATGAAAGCTCAGATGGGCCGATGTGGAATCTTCCCTTTATGACATCATAAGGGGAAAGGTTACCTCCCCTTTCTCTGCCGCCCACAGCTGCCCAGAGAATTTGGCCCGCCCATGAGGAAATAGAGCTACAACCGTGGCTGCAAGCTGGTAAAGGCCACACCCCCACCCTCCACCTTGTCCCCCCCTCCTCCTCCTCAATAGCATTTAAGGCTACAGACACAGAAATGGCACGTCCTAAGGAAAGCTCATTGTGGGACTGGCTCTAGTGGCTGTAATTCTGCACCAAGGCTGAATTTCGGGAACAAGACTTCAGATACAGTATTAGGGGACCACTAAGGTCTATATAAAAGCATCCAAAAAGCAGCATGTCATAGGACCTTTAAGAAATCTGGTACAGCTTTTCTGTTTGTTTAACATTTTTACCAATGAGTGGATTTTCCAAACTGAACAGTGGCAGCAAAGCTAAACAGGAAGTAGGCATGCGGTGTCAATAACAGAGCAGATAACACTGTAGCTAATAAAACTGGACTAGGCTTACCTTGAAGGCAATCTTCTGCCCCACCTGTGGAGGGGCGGCTAACAGGGGCATGGAGCTGTAGTCCCGTTTGGGAGCAGCTTCTGCTGCGTTCTACGTACAAGAACCCAAGAGATTATCAATGTCTTTTTCATACACTGTATTTTTTCTTCATGAGAGCTCACACAATGACCATGTTTCCATGTACACCACAGATGTCACTGGACTGCCAATAAGATGATAATGTGACAGAGGCTAACACTATTCTCAGATTTAATTGCCCGTTCGCTAACCCCACCCCCAAACAGTGCTCGTCTAATCCTAGTTTAGCAATTTTGAAGCGGTGTGCCTGAGGTTGTAGTAAGAGCAATATTTTTGGCTTTTTCATTTTTCAATTATTTTGGCTGCGTTAATGCATTCGGCTTAAATATTGGACAAGGGTGTGAGTTTTTTTTTCTTTTCTCAATTTTGGAAGTCGATCCTCAGCTACTATAATAAGTCTATGATTAAATTGTGTCGCCAAAATACACTCAGACTCAAAATTGTCCCCATTGAAGGTCAGAAAATGACATCACTTTACTGTAATGCAACCTTTAAAACCAGGAAAAGACAACACTTATGTCATATCACGATATTACGATATCCAAAATCGAAGACGATATCTAGTCTCATATCACGATATCAATATAATATCAATATATTGCCCAGCTCTATATCGGGCATTCAATATTCATCTCTGGCTTGAAATGTTTTTCCCTATGGGGCAAATATGGGCTTGTTTCTTGGTTCCCAATCAGGACGTTGCTGCTGTACTATGGAGCACTCCAGTGTTTTTAATTTTTATTTTGTTGCCGACAATTGACATATTCCAGCCTGTGAAAACATAAATCCGTTTAGCATTCAGTAAGTCTATATCCTTTGCGTTTCCCTTCCGGGATTTCTCCGGCGCAGCAGGAAATTACGCCGGATGCATGTATTTTCCGTTTCCTTCCTCTTTCTTTGCGTTGAAACTTTTAAATTTGGTGGATTTCTGAGGACTATGGTTAACTGCTCCTCAGATCTCTGGAGGGTAAATCCAGACAGCTAGCTAGACTATCTGTCCAATCTGAAGTTTCTGTTGCACGACTATTTAGCGAGCTTAGCGCTGCCCATGACGATTCCAATTTGTTTAAAGAAATGCCATTAATCCAGAGCACGTTTTCCTCCCATCCCCGAATGCTATATGGAGTAGCCAGACCCTCCTTAGGCGCGCTTTGGAGGAGAAAGACTAGCATTTAGTTAACTGAAAATAAGGGAACAGTCAATTAAAGCATCTCTCCAGACTAACCATTTTTTTCTTACAGGAGACACACAGAGCACCTTGACCCTCAGGCAGTGGTGTAGTCTACGTGATACTCAGTATACCCACTAAGAAATCACCAGGATTTCCACATACGCACTTAAAAATGTGCAATGATACGCATCAACATATATTTGTGACAGAGCTTTCACTTCAGATATTGGTGTTCACAAATACAGGGTTGAGTAATGTGACAGCAAAGTAACATGGCAGAACACGCAGGGAGACTTCTCCCGTCTTTCATCGACCCGCTCCTCACTGAGCACAGTGTGTAGTGTGTGCGTAGCGACCGGGACCAAATGCTCCACTAAGGCTGGTATCCTCCCTTCACCACACATTTTAGACAAATATACAGTGCTCAGCATAAGTGAATATCATCTTTTGGAAATTGATCTTAATGCCTTAATTAAAAGAGATTGGCATGGGGGTACTTTTCATAAAATAATCTCTCAATGCAAATCAAACCAGCTATTCAGCTAACTGGAATAAAACCATGCCAATCTCTAGGTATGGTGAAGGGTATGTGATGATGGGGGGGGGGCTATTTGAATTCCAAAGGCCAAGGGAACTTTATCAGGATGCATAGTATCCTGGATCCATGAAATAACTGGCCTTTAAAAATAAACATCCGCCTGCCTCTATGGGAATTTAGCATAGGGGTGTACTTAAGTATGCCCCCTGTATTTTAAAAAGGAAGAACATTTATTTATTTACAATACATTATTCATTCACAAAGAAAATGAGTGTCCTTAAAGGATGGATTTTTCGTGATTTTTTTAAATTTAGGCATTAAGATCAATTTCCAAAATATGATTTTTTTTATATTCCTCTTTTTAGTCAACTTTAGCATGGGCGTATTCACTTACGCTGAGCACTGTAGCCTATTTTAGTTTCTCCTTGTTACTTTGGGGTCAACCTTTGGCCCATTCTGAGCCAGAAAAAGAAAAAAAAAAAAGGGGTACAGTATACCCACTACAATATATTAGACTACACCACTGCCTTCAGGATACGGTTAGCGTCTGAAATCAGTAACTTTAAATACTGAACTAAGCAGGTATTGAAATCAAAATGATTCAATCATATGGAAAGTATCCTACAACTACTATCACACACATAATGGGTACATACCTGGAGGACCACTGACATGTTGGTCAGGGAATCGGTGCGACAGGACGGCTCCGTGGCTCCGTTATAGCGGAACTCAAAGCTGCCGCTGTTCCCTCTGGCGACCCCTCTGCCTTCACCCCTTCCGTTCGCTCCATGACCACCGTGCCCGGTTTGTCCTCGGCCGCGGCCTCTCCCAGGCGGCTGACTGCCCAAACCGTGGCCCGGCCGCTGCATCGGCCGTCGGATAACCAGCTTGATCTCCTCTTCGCTGTCCGAACTACTAGACACCTCCATTTTATCCTTAGGGGCCACCGCTACGCCCGCAGCCTCTTTCGGTGCACCGTTGACGGACTGCGGAAGAGCCTGCTGAGATGTTGTGCTGTCGCTCAGTCTTCCTTTAGGGGTTGTGGAGGTTAAGCGGTTGTTTTTCGGTAGGCTTTTTACAGCGCTGGCCTCATCAGAAGAGGAGTCGGTTTCTAAGGAGGATGACGAAGGTGGGTGGGATTTTGTCTGGGTGGGTTTGGTGGTTGGAGGCGCCTTGGCGACAGCAGGGGTGGAGGAGGGTGTTTTGGGTGCTGGTTTTTGGGCAGCTTGCTTTTTAGGAGCTTCGTCCTTATCACTACTGCTGCTACTGGAATCTGAAGAGGAGACATTCTGTGTTTTTGCTTGGGCCACTGGGGGCTTCTTAGTGATTGTAACTGGCTGCTCTACACTCGCTGTTTTTGTTTTGGTAGAAGCAACTGGTTTGGGGGTGACAGTCGGGTCATTTTCCTCTGCCTTCTTTCTTTTCTTCTTGTTCTTCTTCTTTGTGCGTTTTCCTGGTGACTTCGTATTCCTCTCATCACCCGACGCCTGCTTGGTATCCCTCTCCAGGCTCTCCTTGCTCCTTTTTTTACTTCTTTTCTGCTTACATTCAACGCTCAGTCCATTTTCTCCTGGCCCAT
This sequence comes from Perca flavescens, assembly GCF_004354835.1. NCBI lineage: Eukaryota > Metazoa > Chordata > Actinopteri > Perciformes > Percidae > Perca > Perca flavescens. Next base: position 28,929,858 of record NC_041345.1, on the reverse strand, counting down.
CCTCCTCTGTTGGTCTGGGTCTCTTTCTGCAGTTTTCGCTTGCTGTATCTGGACAGCTGCTGTGCCCATTCAGCTGAGCCAGACAGTCCACCTTCACCCTGGCAAGTTAAGAACAAAGAATGAAGGCTCAAACATGTTCAGAAATATACTTTTTGTCACCTCGCCCAGAGGCCGATGAAAACATATCATGGTCAACGTTGAGCGTCAAAGTTCATGTGATTCTTGATCTTGGAAGTACCATTTGGCAAAGGAAAATCTTGAGGTCAACTTGCTAACTTTTTCCAGCGCTTTCGGACTTTTAAGTCACAGGAAAACTGAGTAAAACTGGGAAAGTCCAGGGAAAAGCTGGGAACCCTGGATCAAGTGGCATGGACGAACAAAAAGGAAAGATATTTTAATGCATTTCCACTGCCAGCGACATGGCCTCCCACCCTCTGTAAATGCACTTTGTCTCCTCCAAGTTGCCATGCTTCCCGGGATATCCTCGCGGTTTTATCAAACAGAGTCGGGTAGGAATGTGAGGGGGAAACGGTACACGTGCAGTTTAGTGTCCCAAATTACCCATACAATGTCCTTAATTATGAACCTAATAAACCACCTGTTTAACAGGTGTTTGGGTTATGGTTAGGGCTAGGGCAACCTGTCTCAAATATGATCCTCATCATTTGGGACACTCAGTTTTTGGAAAATAATTTACGACACTATACTGCACGTATACCGGTATATCAATTAGCCTACCCACGGAACGTTACCTTGAATTCATTTAGAAAACTTAGCTATTGTTCAATCATGTCTCCAAGGTGGACAGAGAATGTTCCGACACGCAGCATGAGAAAGATAAAAAAAAAATGTTGAGCATTAAAGAAAGTAAAAATGTTCTAGTAAACCCAAAACACAAGTATGAACCTGAAAATGAGCATGTCTCCTTTAAGAACAGAAAGTTCATTTTTAGAAGAACTCTACCAAAGCCAATTTTTGTATAAAGCCCAATATCACAAATTTGCCTCATGGGGCTTTCCATATTTATTTACATCGTTTAAATTACCCAACAAACAACTTTTTGGGGCCCCTGTGGGCAGGGTCCGAAATTCACTTTTTGGCTCACCGGACAAAGCATATTTTTTTAAACCGGTGAAAACACAGCTGCTGTTGATGTTAATGATTAACCGTTTAACCGTTACCTGACAATGAGAATCTTAATCGATTAATAGCCTACTACCAATTAGACAGATAAAACGATATCATTAAAAAAAATTACAAATGAAAAGGTATTTAAAAACGTTTTTGCATGATAAAAAGTTAATAGGTGGATTGTCAGTTGTTGTTTTTTTGTTTGTTTGTTCCCTTTTTGGGGCGGGGGGAGAGAAAGTTATCGGGCTGATTAGAAAGGATGCTCCATGCTTGTCTTTGCCCGGGGCCCCCCTACAACTTCAATGTGCCTGTTCGAGCTGAACCTAGAACTGCTAGGCCACATACACCTGGTCATGTATTATATATCTATGGTCATGTATAAACAGGTGCAGCCGGGTAGGCTACATTAACAATAGAAGCACGCGCACCTGACGCTGTCGTTATCCCGCACCACGTAGACGCTCTCTGTGTGCGGCAGGTAGCAGTCTTCTATAAAGAGGTTGAGGACGCTTCTGCGACTGAACTCAAACTTCTCTCTGATGATGCTCTCCACATCCGCCACCACGCGACATGTGTTCAGGTCCACGAGCAGCCAGCACATGCGGCAGTCAACGACAGCCGGCGGCGGGTAGTCAAAGTGTAAGCGCACGCGGATAAAGTTGTTACTGTGGACAGCCATGATAGCTAGCTAGCTACCCACTGATGTATAAACAGCTAGCTAGATACCGCACCGACCACGCACCAAACACACCAAAACACGGCTGGTGTTCCGCTTCTGCCGGTAACAGGAATAGTATTTCCGACCGGGGGAGTTTCAGAACAAGAGTCCCCCCGCGAAAAACGAGATGCTAGCTACATCTCAAGAGGTTTATTCTAATTAATACATTTGAACATTACAACCATCCGTCAATGGGATCACTAGAACTACTTACCTTAGAATCAAATACAGTTTATTAACATCTCTTTCAAATAAAAAAATTATTTTGAAGAATAAAATGTTTAACCGGAAGTACCCGCCTGCCCTCTGATGGCGCGGAGGCACTACTCAATGGCACTACTGCTCTCAGGAGACCGGACAAAAGCTGAATGCAAGAAACCAGGGGAATTGTAGTTCATTTGAATGCCTTCAATAGTAAAAAAAAAAAAAAAAAAGAAGAAGAACAAAAAGAAAAAAGAATAAAATTGTTCCTAAGCCCTGATAATGTAAACATGCGGAGTTTTGTCCCTCTTCCCAAAAATGATTGTTTCTAATAGTTTACGTTACCCATTCTTTCCCGTTTTATGCTCATTGTATGCATTAGTTTAAAATCCTCGTTTGTATTATTTACTGTACTCATTGCATTATATTTCCTAACACATTAAAAGTACACTTTAAGAAAAAAAAAAAAAAAAAAAAAAAAACATTACGCCGGTCAGCTGACCCCTCATGTAGTCATGTGATTTCTAGCAATAAATAAAGCAGTGCCGATCCAAGCCGAGCAGTCTATCCGTCAAAAAAAGTCGCGCTGTAACAATGGGCCGGGCAGAATCATCCTGCAGTTGGTTGTGTTTACTGGCTATCCTCGTCAATAAAGGTATGATCTATGTATGTAACGTTAGTAGGGCTACCTTTATTACAGGTGTAATGTGTTACAGCAGGACTATAACGTTACAGTCAGACATAACGAGCAAACAACGGTTTCATATTGCCTCGTGCCTTAACTCATCTGGCTGCAAAACGAAAGTAACGTCTAGACTCCTATAACTTCTATATCTTAATACTTCAATCCGGTGACTGAATAGCAAGGTGTTTACTGTGTATGTATTGTAATTGTATCCTACGCAGGACTCTCCAGTCCCCTGGCGGGTAAAGAAGCCTGGGCCTATGAGGAAGTGAGGGAGGGGGCCCACATGTTCTGGTGGCTGTACCCTGCTGACACCGACAGCCAGAACCGCCCTCTGGTTATGTGGCTGCAGGTAGGACATAGCTGTACATGACCAGCTCCACTCATGCTGCTGACAACTTGAAGTCCACACCAATGTTTCTGCACTTTTCCTGCTTTGTCTTATGTTTATTTCCCTAACTTACAGGAAGCTCCAGGATTCCATTAATTAGTTGTTGTTTTTTTTTGCAGAGACTGACACTGACTTTTTTATGAATTTGCTATTATTCTTTGCAGTGAACCCTCTGTCTGCTTGTATTATTGTCAGTTACACCATTGTAGCAAAGTAGCTTAAATAGGGCACCCCGCTGATTTTTGCACTTAAAGATCAATTCATAAGTCATGGAAAGTAAAGGTGAAAATTTCAAAATATCTATTAAGTATCTCTGCTTGGGCTGAGCCCAAAGTCTTTGTTACAAACTGGGGGCATAGAGTTTGACAGACGTGAGTATTTACCAGCCAGGGTGTAACAAAAGATGCTGTTAAGTTGCATTCTGGGACATGTATTTTTTTGGTGCCCACACTGATGGGACAAAGTCAATAGGAGAGCCACTTTTACCGCAAAGTATCAAAAGTTACATCCGGTCATAAATGGCATGTCTGCTTATCAGTCTGTCATCCATGAACATACAATATGCAATTTTTTATTTTATTTTATTTTTTTTTACATTAGCCATCATGTAGCTAACCATCCAAGAGCACATTCGGCATTAAGAGCAGGAAACTCTGCTGTGAGTCAGTGTTATGGATGGAAGGGCAGAGCAAGTTAAGCTATCTTTTCTAGTCCATCTTGTATTGCTGCTATTTTGGGTATGTTTTAAATATAAATTATTTATAATACAGCAGACTTAAGGTTGTGTTATAGCCCTGCTTGTTTTTTACGTTTTATGAAATATCTGTATTGATTGCATGATCATATCACCCTATTATTTACTGCCGTTCAAGCCATAAATTAAAGCTTGGCCAGCCGCAGGTGGCTCGTGAGCTGCGCAATGAGTAACCCCGCTATATGGTCTCTCATTCTGCATGTCATGTTCTGCTGCCTTGTCTGTCACAAGATCCCCCAACACTATGGAAGTGCGGCACTTAAACACTAACCGAAGCAAGTCGATTTCACATTATAGACTATGTAAATAAATGTCTGCCTAAGATATAATGCGGTAAGATGATAACTGGTTGGCAGTCACTCACTCACACAGCTTTTGTAGCACACTCAGACATAGCTCTGGTCTGTTTTAACAAGATAGGTGACCGTTGTAAGGTAGCTGGTTTTAAAAAAAAAAAAAAAAAAAAAAAAAAGGCATTGGTGGTGTGACTGAATGAGTAGCAGCAGCGTTGCTTCTATTTTCATCAGCAGAGGAGGAACTGGCTTAAGGCGTTTAGAACTGTAGGAGTCAACCCTTTAGATCTGGGTAAAAGATTAGGATCGTCATGTATTATTTCTCCAATACTTAAATAATAGCTAATTAAATACATATATGAAGCTGTCTGTCTGTCTGTCTGTCTGTATGTCGGAGCATGATGGGGATGTGTGTGTCTTCAGGGTGGACCAGGAGGCTCAGGAAGTGGCTTTGGGAACTTTGAGGAGATTGGACCTTTGAACAGGGACCTGGAGCCCAGAAAGACGAGCTGGGTAAGAAGGTTGTAAAGTAATCTGCCTTTTTTGTTCCCCCTGCTGTTTAGTGATCAGAAAACACTCCTTTAGAGCACTGCCGAGCTAAACATGGTTGAAAAGTTGTGACCGCCATTCACTTTTGGTTAAGTCTTTTCCTGCATTGGGTGTGTTGCAGCAGAGCTGGGTGATAGGGAGAAAATAACAATATACAATCTATTTGACCAAATATGTCGATATTGCGGCAATATTGTAGGGTTGACTATTGGTGCTTTCACAAAATATTGACTCAATTTAGATTTTTGATAAATAGTCATCAGTAATGTGGATATAATGACTAAGTGGGTAGAGAAAAAAAATTGAATGGCTAGAACAGTCTAAGTTCAAAAAATGGCTTCACTCTACTGTAATGTAGCCTTTAAAACCAGGAAAAGACAAACACTTGTCATATTACGGTATCAAAAATGTAAGATGATATCTAGCCACAAAAAAAGATATTGATATATTGCCCAGCCCTATGTTTCAGTACTTTGAATACACACCTTGCCACCGACTATTGCTTTTTAAACTTTCAGGATGGTATTATGTTGTAACAATGTTTTTAATGGAGGAAAACATGCAGGTTAACATGCTTTATAAGGGTTCAAGGACACTGAGGCACTCGGGAGGGTAAAGTTTAAAAAGCCTTTATTATATTTCTTGGCTAAATCATTAAAACAAGGTAACGCGTTTCGGCCGTTAAGGCCTTCTTCAAGGCAGGTATAACATACTGATACTGTGTGTGTGTGTGTGTGTGTGTGTGTGTGTGTGTGTGTGTGTGTGTGTGTGTGTGTGTGTGTGTGTGTGTGTGTGTGTGTGTGTGTGTGTGTGTGTGTGTGTGTGTGTGTGTGTGTGTGTGTGTGTGTGTGTGTGTGTGTGTGTGTGTGTGTGTGTGTGTGTGTGTGTGTGTGTGTGTGTGTGTGTGTGTGTGTGTGTGTGTGTGTGTGTGTGTGTGTGTGTGTGTGTTGTTCTTTCAGGTACAGGCAGCAAATGTCTTGTTTGTAGACAACCCTGTGGGCACTGGCTTCAGCTACACTGACCGGCCCGACGGCTATGCTACCGATGTGGCCACGGTGGCCTCAGACATGCTGGTGCTGCTCCAGCACTTCTTTAAAAAGATGGCAGAGTTCCAGGTATGTCAGCTGGATGATGTATTATATTACTCTACAGAACACGTTGGCTCTGCTTTGTTTTATTGGCATCATCGTCTGGGCTCAGGTGCTCGTGCCTAAAAGTGTAAACGCATTCCTGCTAATTGAACTGCCATTTTTGGAGGGACATGAATTGGTGATTTTTATCATGTGCTGCCAGTTGGATTGGGACACCTCAAACATTTATTAAACATTTTAATCCCAATTTGCAGTATCACTCATGATATATTGAGGTTAAAAAAAAGAAGTGAAAATTAAATAAATTAAAGCAAATTTAAAATAGTAGTTTATTGTAATATTGTCAGATAGAGACCAACCAATAACAGCCTGGCTAACCTGCTTAATGTTTGCTAGCCAGATTAAAAAGAGAGCAATGAAGAACATGACTAGCTGTGAACAGGAAGGATAAAGAACAAGTAGCTAAATAGTTTACACAGTAAAGATGACATTCTTCAGATGTAACTGTGGCTAAACAAACCTATTTTTTTAAAAGTGAATGCTGCATTTGATAGAAAACCGGAACATTCTGGGCTTTAGTTATGGCTAACAAGTTAGCTAACTTGCCTAGCTAGCTAATCTCTTCCTGCTAGCCTAGTGTAGCCGGGAAGCCCTGTTTTCTTCTATACTGCATAGACTGCATCTTCTCAGTCTAAAGTGTAATTATCTCAGCCCTGGCTTTTTATTCTTTTACAAAATATTGTTATAATTATTATGTCATTGTTTGCAGAGCAACCCCTTCTACATCTTCTCCGAGTCGTATGGAGGGAAGATGGCAGCTGCTATCTCCTTGGAACTCACCAAGGTGAATGTTACTTCTCTTTTCAACTTCCCCTTCAGCTCCATGTTAGCTCACTGATATTGGAAAATCCCCATGTCATACTGTAGCTGTCATATGACAGATGAGTCAGCAAAAAAAAAAACCTGACCCAAAGAACTGTAATGACTTTCTTGCAAGTCAGCAAGTTTTTTTCCAGAATTGAAGTAATAAACTTTATTGTTGTGCTTTTATAAGTGTAATCATTTTTTAGTTCTGTGTTAAAAGAAGATGGAATTACTTGTTCTGTAATCCGTAAATCCTGAATTTGCCTATGACAATAACTGGATTGGGGCCTCTGACGGTTGTGATTTGTAATTTGGATGTCCATGCTTCCTATTGAAAAAGTTGTAAAGAAATTGGAGAATATTGTGTCTCCCTCAGAACAAACTACATTTTCTCATCGAGATATTCAGAGGTCAACACCATGTAAAATAACTTTGTGTGTTTGTGTCTCTTGTCTGTCCAGGCCATAGCACAAGGGACGGTGAAATGCAACTTTGCTGGTGTGGCACTTGGGGACTCCTGGATTTCCCCAGTGGGTCAGTATCCGTCAGTTCAACATCGCAACTTTTTGTACATGCTCATCACAAAACAACCCCACTGGAATGCTGCACATCACCGCAACATTCCATTTACATTACAGATTGGCAAGGCATTCAAACGTTTTAGCAATATGTATGTCAGCAGAGCATCTGCACGAGTAACCGTTACTGCAGCGCTCCGTAGTCCTCCGTAGAAATCCTTTCTACTACTGTAAAGCAGTTACTTAGATGTATTCAGTGGACTTGGACATGTAGGAAAATAACAGCTGCTTTTTGCTGAGGAATGGGAAGTAATCAGTCTATGCATACTTGTATCACGCTTCTCATGAGAGAGATACTGTATAGCCTGTGGAAATTTAGGGTATTTCGGGGGATGGGTCGACTTCACAACAGATTTCTGTCTGTAGACTGTTCTGTGGCAATCAAAAGAGGTCAAATTTTAAGAAAATCTGCCAGGGAACACCACAGAGTAACATTAACCTGAGGAAGGCAAGGACTTTTTTTCTGAAATGTTCTGAGTCCAGGAGTTTATTGTGGTTATTACTTGGCCAATAGTCAATCATAGATCAATAGGAAGAACGTTGGATACATTCCACCAGACTGATAATCCATAAGACTTCTGCTTCATCCACAGACTCTGTCATGACCTGGGGACCGTACCTCTACACTACTGTAAGTAGGGGTGTAAGAAAAAATCAATACATTTCAAGTTCAAGTTCAAGTTTATTGTCATATGCATATTAGTACAAAGTACCACAGCAATGAAATACAATGTGCCTTAGTACTCCCTCTGCACCACTCAATAATAACAATTTTAAAAACTTAATAGTATTAAAAACATTATAAAATATCCAACATAATATATACAAGTGACTAAATTCAGACCACAGCCCTCCTTCCTGTTGTGTTATTGTTCAATAACCTTATTACCTGAGGGTAAAAACTATCCCTAAAACGTGTTGTGCGCGTTGGGATGCTCTGTAGACGTCTCCCTGATGGAAGATGGGAGAAGAGATTGTGTGCCGGATGACTAGAATCCTGCAGAATACCTTGTGCCTTTTTAGTGCTGCGTTTCCAGTAAATTTGTTGGAGCGATTCAAGTGGAACCCCGATGATTTTAGATGCAGTCCTGACCACTTTTGTCAGTAGATTAAGGTCATGTGAAGTAGCCCTACCAAACCACACTACAATATTACCTGTCAGTATACTCTCAATTGTACAACGGTAGAAGTTCAGTAGAATGTTAAGAGACATACCGTATTTCTTAAGACACCGCAAAAAGTAAAGCCTCTGATGTGCCTTCTTAATGGCACAGCTGATATGGAAGGACCATGTGAGGGTGTCTGAAATATGGACGCCTAAGAATCTATAGGTGTTAACAATTTCAACTGGAGAGCATCGCAATATTTTATTTAGCAATACTATATTGATTTTCAAAAACGCAATATCAATTTTTATATACATTTTTGTTTACATTTTTTGGTTTACGTGCAAAAATAACATTCATGTTGTGTTTAACCCCCTACCGCTAGATTGCTATGCTGAGACACACCACTAGTGTCCTTGCCGAGCAGTGCCTAACTTTTTGATAGAAGCTAACAATGTAGCGATGGCTGAACTTTGGCCTACTTTAGCATATACAAATTTTCTCACTAAGAACCTGAACTAAGAATCCCAAACTGGCAGTTTGATTTTCTGCGTACTCAATTGTTTACCTAAAGTGACTTTTATGCACATCATGTCTTTTTTTTTTTTTTTTTATAAAAATAAATATTAGTTTTTCTAAAATTATACTTAAGCTTGTGTTGTCTTCCTGTCATCCTTGAAAAAAACACTTTTTTTCCACAGTTTGTTTTTGCTTTTTCCAACGTTTTAAATTGTTACATTTTTCTTCTACACATTTTCAGCAATTATTTCTATGTCCCATATTTTCTGAGATAGATAGATGGATGGATGGATGGATGGATGGATGGATAGATAGTAGGGCTGTCCTCGACTAAAGAAATTCTTAGTCGACTAACACTTTTAACACGATTTTGTCGACTAATCGATTAGTTGATTTAATTGACAGAGCTGTGCACTTTGAGAGGTGGTTAAGACTAGAAAAGCACAATATAAATGTAGTTAATTAACCATCTGTAAAACTGAGTTTCTCCACAATTAATCCTGCAAAAGCACCACTTTAAATCTTGTGTTTACCATAAATGTGCTCATAAGTTTCTTGGAAATAAGTAATTAAGCATGAATAAGCATAAAAAATGACTTATCGACTAAAGAAATCTTAGTCGACTAAGACCAAAACGACCGATTAGTCGACTGATCGACTAAGAGGTGGCAGCCCTAATAGATAGATGGAGAAAGAAAGAAAACTGGTCAATTTGACCCTCACAAGGGTTAAAAACAATCATGACCAATGTATCGTGATACGTATCGTGTCGCCAGATTCTTGCCAATACACACACAGCCTTAACTGTAAGTCAAACGTTTTATATTACAACTGTGTGTGCTGAAGCTGGTGTGTTGAGTTTCCGTCTGACCGGGGCTCCTTTGCGTTGCAGTCGCTGCTGGATGATTACGGCCTTGCTGACGTCAGCAGTGCAGCGGACGCGGTGAAGCAAGCTGTGGAGCAGCAGCAGTTTGAGAAAGCCACAGAGCTGTGGTCTGTGGCGGAGACGGTGGTGGAGCAGGTTGGTACAACACGGGAGGATCACTTTCTCGTTAGTCTCGCTTTGCCAGGCCTTCCACCACAGCGCTGTGGAGGGAGAGTCTGGCTAGTCCACATAGCATTCCGGAATGGGAGAAAAAACTTGCTGTGGTTTGTTGGCATTTCTTTAAACCAGGGGTCTTCAATGTTTTTTAAGCCAAGGACCCCCTTAAAGGAACACGCCGACTTATTGGGATTTTTGCTCATTCAGCGTATCCCCCAGAGTTAGATAAGTCCATACATACCCTTCTCATCTCCATGCGTGTCATAACTCTGTCTGGTGCCCCACCGCTAGCCTCGCTTAGCACAGATCCTGGAGGTAACCGGCTCCAACTAGCCTACTGCTCCCAATAAGTGACAAAGTAACGCCAACATTTTCCTATTTACATGTTGTGATTTGTATAGTCACAGGGTGTACAAATAACAAGGTCACATGAGACACAGCCATCTTCTAACCGTATACATACTAGGAACTATATTCTCAGAAGGCGAAGCACTGCTACTTCTGCTACTTGGGCGGAGTGATTTGCACGCAGCACCTGAGAAGCTCCGTGGTGAGGAGCAGAGTTTGCCTAGAGTTCATCGTGAACCTTTTGTGGGTTCTGCATCATAAAACGATGATTTATAAAATCATGCCAACAATTATTTTAATAGCTTAGTATTCTATGAAAACAAATATTTTTAAAGGCTTTAGGCTGCCCTACATGTTATTGTATGCCCAGTTTAATATGCAACTTCATTTTATACAATATATGTAGTAGGAGGTCCCTGTTAAGGGGTCCTTGGTTTAAAAACATTTAAGGCCCCTGGTTTATAGTGTATACCTGTAAATATGATGCTAGGGCAATGGTTCTCTATTTTATTTTTAAATAATGTACCCCCTTTTGAATTATGTTTTCATCCAAGCACAAACATTTTTGGTATAAAAAAACCAATGCCTAGAGGCACAATACATTTTTGATTTTACTAATCAACAATATTGTAACTAAAACCCTTAAATGCTACATTTCAAATGTTCAGACTCAATAAATTCATTCATTATTTTATAGTTTAATTATTTTAGGAATTATGCATTTTAAATTCACATTTTAAAAAGAAATCTCACGTCCTCCCTGCAGTACTCCAAAGAACCCCTAGAGGTACACGTACCCCCATTTGAGAAACACTGCTAGGGGGTTACTATATAAGCTCAAACAGTGGCTTGGACCATTTGGGACAGGCTTATTTGGAGACGGGCCTTTTATTTCTAATTTCTAAGTGTATATCATATTATAGGAAGAAGCCTCCCTGTTTTCTCCCACTTTATTTGCTTTTGATGCCTACACCAGGAAGGGTTCAGTTTCACTTGCAGAAACGTGATATTAAAAGAACAGTTTTGAGATATGCCTTTGCTTTCTTGCCAAGAGTTGGATGAAAAGATCCCAGTCATATCTGTACGACAAATATGAAGATAGTGAGCAGCGGCTTTATTACAATGGAATTTCAAATAAATATTGTGATATTTGTAAACGGATTGCACTGTTTGTAATTTTCTCCATATTGCATTTATAATTTCCTTGCTGCATACCTTCATTACAGCCCAGTGTGCATCATGTGGTTTAATGTGGCTTGCTTTTCGTTTTCATGTCAGAACACCAACGGAGTGAACTTCTACAACATCCTGACCCAGGAGCCGGATGAGAAACGCACCTCCGTAGCAGGAGACTTCATCGGTAAGACGTGCGCTCAGTAATAACCGCTCATTGGATTTGGCGGAATGGAATGGAATGGTTCGTTACATGACTCTAAATGTGAAAGCTTTAACCGATGTTCTTTCTCCGCCAGCTCTGCAGACACATCGCCATATTCGACCCCTCCACCGCCAATCCCTGAGTGAGCTGATGAATGGACCAATCAGGAAGAAACTGGGCATCATCCCCCAAAATGTCACATGGGGAGGTACATTTATCTCCACATTTGTGTCCCTTCAGTTTTAGTTTGACAGACCTTCTTAAGACTATTTAGAGCCTGGTTGGCTCCCCTGGTTGAGTGCGCGCCCCATGTGCAGGGGCTCGGTCCATGTCGCAGCGGCCGCGGGTTGGGTTCCGACGTGCAGCCTTTTTTTTTTTTTTTTTTTTTTTTTGCTGCATGTCGTTCCTTCTCTCTCTCTCTCGCCAACTTTCCTGTCTTAATCTGTCCTATCAATAAAGGCAATAAAAGCCCCAAAAAAATGATCTTTAAAAAAACCAAACTATTTCCTTACCTATACAAATGTTTGATATGGTTCTCCCTCTCCTGTGTGTATGTGTCCAGGCCAGGCAGAGAAAGTGTTCAGCTACATGGCGGGAGACTTCATGAGGCCTGTGGTGGATATAGTGGACCAGCTGCTGACCGCTGGAGTCAACGTCACCATCTACAATGGACAGCTGGATCTCATAGTGGACACCATGGGTACCTTACTCAGTGCATTACCTTCTGTTCAGCTCTATCAGCAGTGGTGTAAACCCAGCCACATATTTAAAGGTCCCATATTGTAAAAAGTGAGATTTCCATGTCTTTTTAATTATTATAAAGCAGGTCGAGGTGCTGTATAAATACTGTAAAAGAATCAAAATGCTAAATCCATGCACAAAGCCTGTATTCAGAAACTGTGCCTTTTTAAACGAACCGTCCGGACGTATGGTTGTGATGTCACAACTATACTAGTCCATATCCACGACCTTCCACTCCCGGGATTGCTCTGTTGCCGCCGGAAATTAGGTACAAAGTGGCTCTACAATGCCGTTAGTCATTCCCTGGCTACAATGAAAAGCAAAATGCTGACCAATCAGAGCAGACTGGGCTTAAAAGAGACCGGCGCTAAAACGGAGCGTTTCAGACAGAGGGTGAATACAGGGATATTCAGACGGACAGTATGGGATAAATAATGTGTTTTTGGAACTTTAAAACATGTAAACATGTTCTAGTAGAAAGCCAAAATACAAGTATGAACCTGAAAATGAGCATCATATGTGACCTTTAATTCCTTTGGGAAAGAGCTGTGTCACATAGATCTATACTTCTTGTCACATAGATCTCTACTTCCTGTCACAGGTCAGGAGCTGTGGGTGAAGAAGCTGAAGTGGGAGGGGCTACCTGGGTTTAACAAGCTGAGGTGGACCCCCCTCGATGACCCCACCTCCCCGGGCATCACTGGCGCTTTCTGCAAGACTTATAAGAACTTCTCCTTCTATTGGATCCTCAAAGCCGGACACATGGTGAGACTCTGGCTAAAATGACGTATTTCACACAGGAATGGTTGTCCTGTTGGTATGTACATTCAATTCAATTTTATTTATAGCGTCAAATCATAACCAAAGTTATCGCAGGACACTTGAGGGACACTTCCAAAAAAATAAAAATTGTAGCTAATCAGTTTGACTCAATCAGTTTGGGGGGGTTACATATTGGTAATTGGTGATGTCTGTTTAACTTAGCTGTGAGACAAACTTTCCCTTGGACACTGAAGTTGAAGTTGGCCTATACCACATGAGGTGGCTAAATGCAACAAATGTGTAGAAATTAGGTTTTTGAATATGGGGTGCATGGATCTTCACTTAGACAATTCACAATGGCAGCATTATGTTAGCTGTAGTCTCGCATTGCCAGACCTTCGTCCACAGCGCTGCGGAGGAGGGTCTGGCTAGTCCCCACGGCATTCCAAGGATGGGAGAAAAACATGCTCTGCTTTATTGGCATGTCTTTAAACAAATCACAATTGTCCTGGGTCGTGCTAAGCTCTCGGGAAGGAACTTGTTTTGGTGGAACACGTGTACGTTTAAAAGTTGTTTTAGTCGTGCGAGAGAAAACTCCGACTGGACAGATAGTCTAGCTAGCTGTCTGGATTTACCCTGCTGAGATCTTAGGAGCAGTTAACAAAAAAAAATTCCAACACAAAGAAAGCGGAAGGTCTCGGACATCCGGCCGAAAAGAAGGACAAACGGCAACATTTTCGGCAGCAACAGAGTAATCGCGGAAGTGGAAGGTCGTGAATACAGATTGTTAGATGATAAACATTTGGAGACATAGCGAAGCAATAAATCAATGTAGTAATGAGAGTGCAAATTATTATTATTAGATAACTGAGGACTTTAAACCCTCGAACGTGAGGAAAAGTAATATTAGTTATACAAACGGCAAAAGAATGAATGAGTAGAATTTCAACAGTCTTCTATTCCTGTTGTCCCAGATTCCCTCAGACCAGGGGCCGATGGCCTTGCAGATGTTGAAGATGATCACCCAGCAGGATTGATCCGTCCACTCTGACGCCAAAAGGAATGGCTCTGACAATCACAATGATCACAGAACTTTTTTTTTTTTATTATTTTTTAGTTTCTCTGCTAAACCAAATGAAGACTCTCAGTGTTCTGATTACAGCAATGATCTGTGCAACTTTCAGCAATAACAATAAAGACACCTTTTCTTTTTCGTACATGCTGCCGTGGCTTCTTCTCCGCTACAGTATCAAAGCGTTCAAAGGTGCTTGTCGTTGTTCTTACAATATACCTGAGAAGCCTCTTGTTTTCCTCTTCATTCTTGAATGAAAGTGATCTAAAAGGCCAAATATTTAACAACGTGCATGGACAAATGTTTTACATAATTTTTCACGGGGGACATTTTTTTTGTTGCACTCGTGTGGTATGGCTTGTTTTGTCACTATATGAATCGCCTTTATGGTCTGCGAGAGACACTTTTTATTTCATTATCAACAGCCATACAGCAGCTCTTTGAGGCCGGGCTGTTCAGCATGCTAACATGCAGTGTTATTTTCAGGTTCATAATTTTATTTAGAGGTTGTACCAGAATAGGTTTATGTGGTTTAATTTTCAAAAAACACCATATTTTTGTTGTACTGCACATTGATGCAGCTCTTCTTTGTGTTGAGCTCTGTTTTCACTACAGAGTGAGACACTCACTTGTGTTCCATCTTTGGTGAGAGTCGCACATGTGCAGTAGCTAGGCAAGCACTGCTAGCTTGTCAGTTGCAGAGTATGAGGGCGCGCCATGCTAGCAGCTAGGCTAGCATTATAACGTGTGTTCTGAAGTAAAGGCTGGACTACAATAGAGCTGTTTGGAGCAGTTTGTGAACAGTGTTTTCTGTTGGAGATGGTAAGTCTCTTTGGGGTGGACTTTGGGCTTTTTCACTTTGTAAATCCATAACTTGCACAAAAAAAGATATATAACAATAAAGGAAAGGGGGGGAAAAAGCATAATATGAGCACTTTAAAAAGTCTTGTTTTACGTCAAATTATTTTAAACCGGTCTTAAAGCTCAGTGAAATGTTTTTTTTTATTCCGTAGTTCTTCTGCTTGTCTAAATATAATTCACTGTATATTTAGAGATTATTATTCCATGTCACTTTTATTCAATTTGAATACATTTACAGTTTGAATACAGTACAATTTGAATACAGTTTTTTTTTTTTTTTTAATGTCACGATACAGGTCTTAAATTTCATTAATAAAGGTCTTAAATTTGACTTGGTAAAACCGGCATAAACCTTCTATAATGTTTAACATTAACATGTTACCATGTGGACATTCGGTACTTGACAGTATACACAATGGGATGTCATTAGTCCTGCAGGTATTTGGTAATTACATAAGAGGGAGGCTATTAAAGTGCTCCTTTTTAAAGCGTAACTCTCGCCAAAATGCAACCTAGGGTCTTTTTGTGAATGTACCCGAGTCAAACTTTCGTTTAAAAGCATATTTAGGACGGAATCGCCACTTTTAAGATTTACCGTATTTTCGTTTTTTGGTTAAATGGCCTTTTGAATGGGAGTGCAAGGGGCACTTTTATGCTAGCCTCAAAATACCTATTTTTAAAAGACTAAGAAGGCTCGACACAACACAAAACTTTGCTGGAAGTATCACCAAGGGCTCTACACCTTAACGAAAGCGTTGAGAACACTGGTTGTGTACAGAGTTTACTGAAAAAGGTTTTAACAACTCACTGTAGCTCTTGTTGTTTCCGTCCGCAGCTATTTTATCAGTCAAAAACAATCTATCTCCGAATGCAACGTAACAGGGAGGAGAGTAAAGATAGAAAGCTCCGAAAGCTTAGTTCCATATAAATGCACGGATTATTTCTTGTTTTGTCGTTATTGAAAAACAATATTGACCTTGTAGTTGAAAAAAAGGAGCCTGATATGGACTCCGTTCATTTGCATTCGGATATCGACTCGTTTTGACTGCCGAGGTGGTAGCGGCCAGAAATAACTAGATTTATAAATAGCTACGGTGAGTTGTTCAAAACCTTTTTTAGGAAACTCTGGGTACACAACCAATGTTCTCAATGCTTTCGTTAAGGTGTAGAGCCCCTGGTGATACTTCAAGCATAGTTTCATGTTGTGTCGAGCCTTCTTAGGGTTTTAAAAATAGCTATTTTGAGGCTAGCATAAAAGTGCCCCTAGCACTCCCATTCAAAAGGCCATTTGACCGAAAATCTGAAAGTGGCGATTGTGTCCTAAATATGCTTTTAAACAAAAGTTTGGGTACATTCACAAAAAGACCCTAGGTTGCATTTCGGCGAGAGTTACACTTTAACATGTGCATGATTCATCATAAAAATAGAATGTGGCTGCCAGAAATAGGGTCACCTGGTCATAATGGCAGTAGCATTCACTGAAGAGTCAAGGAGAAGCGGCCTGATCACGGTTATGTCGAGTCCTCTGTGTAGCTGAGGCTTCTTCTTCCCCAGTGGCTCTCTGGGACCGGGAAGCCCTTCCTGATCACCGGCTCCACCACCAGCTCCAGCACGCTGGGTGCTTCCGGCACCACCAGCTCCGTTACTCTGAAAATATTCGAATACGCCCGGCCCACCAGAACCAGCTGACCCGGGGGGATTCGGGGGTCGGGTCCTCTGAGCCGTCGCCAGTACACCCGGAAGTGGCGCACGAGCTGGGTGGGGTAGTCCCAGCGGAGGGTGGCGTTTAGGTGCAGGCGGAGGGAGGTGGACTCCGGCGAGTTCCCGGCGGCACGCAGCCACACCACGTCGTAGATGCACAAGCCCTGAACCAGCTCGGGGGGGACCTGCAGACTGGCTACATCCAAGAGCTTAGAGAGACAGAGAACCATTATGTTGAAGTTGTTTTACATTTATACGTAGGAAAAGGCTACATTTCGTGTGGAAAAATGAAGTGCCTTTGGTGCTGAAATTTTGCATTTGAAACATTTCAGTAAGTTTAAGTCAGAGATCTTCAACAGGTGGTCCAGGACCACAAGGGGGGCCCTCAGAGTTACTGTAGGTGGCCACCAAATTATAGCTATTAAATAACTGTTGCCATGATTTTATAAATCATGTTTTAATGTTAAACATACAGTACATGTGACATGTGGATCTGTGGATGGCTATCTTAGTGACTACCTTACCCACAGGCCAGTTAGCCTATCATTAATGTTTTTTTTTACAAATAGGCTGATTTATATTTTCTAATAATATGTTGGATTCATATTAAGACAATTTCATTTTTGAAAAAACTTTCAAAAAATTAATAACTTGGTGGCCCCCCCCTGCAGTAACTCTGAGGACCCCCTTACGGCCCCCAGGACCCTTGTTGAAGATCTCTGTTCTAAATCACATGAGATCCTCTGGTAATACTAGTGTTTGCAATCGGTTAGTAATGCATAAAAAATTGCTGATTAATCTTATAAGTGACGACTAATAGATTCATCTTCGCGGCTCGTAACTGAGAACACACTGAAGACGTCTCACCATGATTTCTCCCACCCGGCAGCTGAAAGCTGTGTCCTGAGGCTGTCCATTCCGCTGGATGTTGAGACAAACTTCTCTCAGATCACAGCCTTGAAGCTCCAGCTGGGAACACCTGCCCACAGCAGCATGGAGGGAACGGACAGACTTTTACAATGAAATCCATTACCTCAGCTGTTATTGAGCTTGTTAGAGTGCCTTACCCGACAGTCCAGCCATCTGGACTCAGGTTGCCACACAGCTGAGTGAACAGGCTCAACATCTGGAGCCGGTCATCCAGTACCACGGGAGACACAACTGCAGAAACACATACGCATAAATGCTTGGCGATATACAAAATCACATTAAAACACAAATCTGGAGAACACCTGGAAGAATGGATTCTGCTGAGTATCGACTAGTCTTGGGAGTGTGACACACCATAGACTGAAAAGAGAAATACATTGGACTACATGCAGGGACATTTCATCCTTAACCTCTCTAACTTTTTTTTCCTTGAGGTTTCCTTGTACGAGTGTTCTGAGTCCAATTTGTGGACTCTCTTAACTGTAAATAGCTTGTTTCAGCCTGTTAAATACCACCTGTTCATGAGTAGTAGGGGCATGTTCAATTCAACTAATTTTATTTAGTTGAATTGAAGAGAGAGAGAGAGAGAGCTTATCCTACTGCCCAATAAATACAAACAAGCCACACCCTGAGGGACAGTGAATGACACACACACACACAATCCCAGTTTTAAGTATCTGTACATATTTATATCTAATGTTACTATGTTTGCATTTTTAGTAGAATTACATTTTTTTTGTTTCATACTGCTTAATAACTTTTGTATTTATCAGTCCCTCCAGAAAAACGCGATTATGCGATCGCATAATTCAATGCATAATCAGCCAAAGTCCGCACGTTTGTGTGTGCGCCGCATTTTTTCAAATACGCCGCACTTTCGCCGCATAAATTGCCGATTTCCGCTCAAAAAATGCGAGGCTGGCATGAAGATTTCATAATCCCGGCATTTCCGTTGCAAAAAAAAGTCACATATATCTTAGCAGAAAGTTGAAAAATGTTGTGTTTACTTCACACAAGAGCAGCCATTTTCCCCTGTTGCCACGGGAACGTTCTGAAGTGACGTAATTACGTAAAAAGCAGGGTGTTGGTGGGGAATCACGTTTTTGTCTCTTTTTCATCTGTTTCCGCAATTTCATCGCATAAAATTGCATAAATGTCCCGCATATTCCATCGCTCAGCTTTTCTTAGACATGAGTAGGGGGGGGCGCCAAGGAAAAAAGGTTGGGAACCACTGGCCTAGACTTTGGAACGAGCTGCCGAGGAGATAAGGCCCGCGGAATCAGTGGACTCTTTTAAGTCGCTTTCTCAAAACCCATGTGACGTTATCTCTTTTTATTGTTTCTTTTTACGGTTTCTTTTGATCTGTTTATCTTTTATGGCTACTGATCTTTATTCTATTTTATTGCTTGATATTTGTATGCTTATCATGTCTTCTCATTACTATGTTTTGCGTCTAATGCCTCTGGTTTTTTTATGTACCCAGTTTTGTCCTGCAAATGTCTGGCCCCACGTGTTATTTTATTGACCTCTATTGCCTTGCTTGTCTGTCAAAGCACTCTTGTTTTTAAAAAGAGGCTATATAAATAAAGTTATTATTATTAATTATTATGAAAGGATTATAGCTGGCTGGGGTATGAACACTGGATGGATTGTGTGAAACTCACGTTTGACGTCCTGGACGGTGTGTGTGCAGAGGCTGGCGTCGGTTGTCTTCAGCTCCAGGGAAACTTGGATCCCAGCCGACGGCTTGTAGATGAGGGTCACCAGAGTCTTGGACACCAGGGGTACATGGAGGGAGAAGATCCTGAGAGACGCAGAGTGGCGTGCATGTACTGTGAGACGTGTGCGTTTGGGCAGATAGCGGTGGCAAGATCACTTTTCATGAACGACAAGAAAATAAAGCAAGGGTGAACAATACACACACACACACACACACACACACACACACCTGGCACTAACTGGAGACGTGTGAGTGGCGGGGATGAGTCCGTCCAGCAGCAGCGAGCAGCCGCCGTTCCAGGCGTCTTCGGGGCAGCCGCGGCTGCTCAGCCAGCCGCGGCTGCTCAGCCAGCCCTGGCCCTGGCCCTCCAGCGAGCCCTCGCCCTCCAGCTCCGTATGGTAGTACAAGGGCTGGATCTCCTGGGCCGTCAGGTTGAACCAGCTCCTGTTCTCCTCACGCTACGCACACGCACACGCACACGCACACACACACACACACACACACACACACACACACACACACAAAATAAGACTGCAGTCTAGGCGTGGGCCGGTGTACGATTCGGACGGTATGATAACCTTTAGCCAAAATATCACAGTTTCACCTCTAAAATGTATTATTTTGAAATGTCCGGGTAAAAGACAACTTGTTTCCACTGAACACAATGTATTTTATTTCTAAACATGGCACATGCACACTGGCAGGGAGAGGGATTTATAAACTGCACTTTCTGTCCTTGGCGACTCGTAAAAAACAAACAGCTCATACCGCAGAAACGGTATGACCAAGGGTGTAACTTTGGGTTCGACATTGGGGAGGTCCGGGGACATCTTAAAGGGTCCCATGGCATGAAAATGTCACTTTGAGGTTTTTTAACATTAATATGAGTTCCCCCAGCCTGCCTATGGTCCCCCAGTGGCTAGAAATGGTGATAGGTGTAAACCGAGCCCTGGGTATCCTGCTCTGCCTTTGAGAAAATGAAAGCTCAGATGGGCCGATCTGGAATCTTCTCCTTATGAGGTCATAAGGAGCAAGGTTACCTCCCCTTTCTCTGCTTTGCCCGCCCAGAGAATTTGGCCCACCCATGAGAAAGAGATCGACATCACGGCTTGCAAACAAGCTAAGCATGGCAGTTGGTCAAGGCCACACCCGTATCCTCCACCTTGCCCCTAAGGTCTATATAAAAGAGACTTCAGATACAGTATTAGGGGACCACTAAGGTCTATATAAAAGAGACTTCAGATACAGTATTAGGGGACCACTAAGGTCTATATAAAAGAGACTTCAGATAGAGTATTAGGGGACCACTAAGGTCTATATAAAAGAGACTTCAGATACAGTATTAGGGGACCACTAAGGCCTATATAAAAGAGACTTCAGATACAGTATTAGGGGACCACTAAGGTCTATATAAAAGAGACTTCAGATACAGTATTAGGGGACCACTAAGGTCTATATAAAAGAGACTTCAGATACAGGATTAGGGGACCACTAAGGTCTATATAAAAGAGACTTCAGATACAGTATTATGGGACCACTAAGGTCTATATAAAAGAGACTTCAGATACAGTATTAGGGGACCACTAAGGTCTATATAAAAGAGACTTCAGATACAGTATTAGGGGACCACTAAGGCCTATATAAAAGAGACTTCAGATACAGTATTAGGGGACCACTAAGGTCTATATAAAAGAGACTTCAGATACAGTATTAGGGGACCACTAAGGTCTATATAAAAGAGACTTCAGATACAGTATTAGGGGACCACTAAGGTCTATATAAAAGAGACTTCAGATACAGTATTAGGGGACCACTAAGGTCTATATAAAAGAGATTTCAGATACAGTATTAGGGGACCACTAAGGTCTATATAAAAGAGACTTCAGATACAGTATTAGGGGACCACTAAGGCCTATATAAAAGAGACTTCAGATACAGTATTAGGGGACCACTAAGGCCTATATAAAAGAGACTTCAGATACAGTATTAGGGGACCACTAAGGCCTATATAAAAGAGACTTCAGATACAGTATTAGGGGACCACTAAGGTCTATATATAAGAGACTTCAGATACAGTATTAGGGGACCACTAAGGTCTATATAAAAGAGACTTCAGATACAGTATTAGGGGACCACTAAGCCTATATAAAAGAGACTTCAGATACAGTATTAGGGGACCACTAAGGTCTATATAAAAGAGACTTCAGATACAGTATTAGGGGACCACTAAGGTCTATATAAAAGAGACTTCAGATACAGTATTAGGGGACCACTAAGGTCTATATAAAAGAGACTTCAGATACAGTATTAGGGGACCACTAAGGCCTATATAAAAGAGACTTCAGATACAGTATTAGGGGTCCACTAAGGTCTATATATAAGAGACTTCAGATACAGTATTAGGGGACCACTAAGGTCTTTATAAAAGAGACTTCAGATACAGTATTAGGGGACCACTAAGGCCTATATAAAAGAGACTTCAGATACAGTATTAGGGGACCACTAAGGTCTATATATAAGAGACTTCAGATACAGTATTAGGGGACCACTAAGGCCTATATAAAAGAGACTTCAGATACAGTATTAGGGGACCACTAAGGCCTATATAAAAGAGACTTCAGATACAGTATTAGGGGGGACCACTAAGGTCTATATAAAAGAGACTTCAGATACAGTATTAGGGGACCACTAAGGTCTATATAAAAGAGACTTCAGATACAGTATTAGGGGACCACTAAGGTCTATATAAAAGAGACTTCAGATACAGTATTAGGGGACCACTAAGGCCTATATAAAAGAGACTTCAGATACAGTATTAGGGGACCACTAAGGTCTATATAAAAGAGACTTCAGATACAGTATTAGGGGACCACTAAGGTCTATATAAAAGAGACTTCAGATACAGTATTAGGGGACCACTAAGGTCTATATTAAAGAGACTTCAGATACAGTATTAGGGGACCACTAAGGCCTATATAAAAGAGACTTCAGATACAGTATTAGGGGACCACTAAGGTCTATATAAAAGAGACTTCAGATACAGTATTAGGGGACCACTAAGGTCTATATAAAAGAGACTTCAGATACAGTATTAGGGGACCACTAAGGTCTATATAAAAGCATGAGATGCAGTGGAACTAGTTTTGGGTTAATGCCATCACATAGACCAGGGGTGTCAAACTCAATTTCACTAAGGGCCAGACTGGAAAATGAGAATCACATTAAGGGCCAGACATGTATGTATAAATATTTTTGACTGCATTATTGCATGTCTCATATAGCTTTCTCCCTTAGAGTTTGGGCCACATAAAGCCCCCCCCCAAAAAAAAGTTGCTTAGCCATCATAGAAAAAAGTGCCAATATTGTCTAAAAAACGTCAGAAAAAGGGGCAAAAATGTTGGGAAAAGTGCCTATAGCATTTAAAAAAGCACCAAAAATGGGTCAAAATTTATTGTGAACCTATATTGAAATGCGGGCCAGATCAAAATCGGCAAAGGGCCGGATTTGGCCCTCGGGCCTTGAGTTTGACACATGTAGCATTTTAGCTTAATTTACCTTAACTTTAACCTAAGCTTGGGAGTCATAGGAATGGTTATTATAAGACTTTTTTCTAATTGAGTGGTGGTCGTCTCGCTCCCCCTGCACCTGTGAGCTGAAAAACCACCCTTGCAACTTTTGGCCGGCGAGCCAGGAAGTATACCGTGATATCAGGTCTCGCGATGAAACGGATTGCTTCACCGCACTGCACACATACGCCCAATTAAGGAAGTTTTTCACACTATCGTCATGGCTGAGCCGGCTGAAAAGAAGCAGGAAGCTAGGAAAGCATTGTCAGAGGAATAGAGAAAGAGGAAACGGCAGACTGACCGAGAAAGGAGTCAGACACGAGGAAACATAGGACCTGCCAAATATCTATTCTGAAGCTGTAGGGGGGGCTCTATAGAGAGACCTGCAGGCAAAAAGCTCCTTCAGTACCTGTCCTCTCCAGTAGATAGCCTTCCCAAAGCCCTGGCAGAAGGAGGAGATGAAGGGGAGAGGAGAGGCTGGCCGATGGATGTACAGGTAGTCTGACAGAAGAGCCCAGAAGCTGCACACAGGACAGGGCTCCGTTTCAAAAACAATCCCACACATATGCACTCTTCTTCTGCCTTCCGAGTCAAAGGTTAATTGTGTGTATTTATGTCAGTGTTAGTACTGCGTCGGTCTTACTTGTCCTGATTCTTCCGGAATTGGGTCTTATCGCTGTGGGTCTCGTACACCCAGCCTGGAGCAAAGATGGCTGCCGAGAAGTTGTGCTTCCGAATGACTTCCAGCGCCTGCAGGCGACCCAAGATAAGAAGGCGCATACTGTCAATGATCTGATGATGGTCAACGCTGCTCCAAAAGCACACGCGTACACAGCCACACGCGCTCCAGTCAATCAATCAATCAATCAATCAATCTATATTTGTATAGCACTTTTCAAATAAATATATATAAATATAGCCATGTAACAAAGGGCTTCACATTATAAAAACAAACTAAGACAATAATGTCACCCCCCCTCCACACACACAAACACACACACGCACACACACACACACACACACATGTCTGTATTACTATCTTTGTGGGGACTTGTCATTGACATAATGCATTCCCTAGCCCCTTACCCTAACCTTAACCATCACAACTAAATGCCTAACCTTAACCCTTACCCTCACCCTAACCATAACCTAATTCTAACCCTAATCCTAAAACCAAGTCTTAACCCTCAAACAGCCCTTTAAACTCGTGGGGACCAGCATTTTGATCCCCACGAGGCTGTGCAGACCCCACAAGTATACTGTAGTCCCTGGTTTTTGGACCCCACGAATATAGTAAAACGGGTACACACACACACACACACACACACACACACACACACACACACACACACACAGTGTGTTTCACTATCTTTGTGGGGGACCTGTCATTGACATAATGCATTCCCTAGCCCCTTACCCTAACCTTAACCATCCCAACTAAATGCCTAACCTTAACCCTTACCCTAACCTTAACCATCACAACTAAATGCCTAACCTTAACCCTTACCCTAACCTTAACATCACTACTAAATGCCTAACCTTAACCCTTACCCTAACCTTAACCATCCCAACTAAATGCCTAACCTTAACCCTTACCCTAACCTTAACCATCACAACTAAATGCCTAACCTTAACCCTTACCCTAACCTTAACCATCAAAACTAAATGCCTAACCTTAACCCTTACCCTAACCTTAACCATCACAACTAAATGCCTAACCTTAACCCTTACCCTAACCTTAACCATCACAACTAAATGCCTAACCTTAACCCTTACCCTAACCTTAACCATCAAAACTAAATGCCTAACCTTAACCCTTACCCTAACCTTAACCATCACAACTAAATGCCTAACCTAAACCCTTAGCCTCACCCTAACCATAACCTAATTCTATCCCTAATCCTAAAACCAAGTCTTAACCCTCAAACAGCCCTTTAAACTTGTGTGGTCCATTATTTTGGCCCCACAAAACTGTCTGGACCCCACAAGTATACTGGACTCCCGGTCTTTGGACCCCACGAATTTAGTTAAACAAGAACACACACACACACACATTTAAAGTAAAAGGCAATAAAATCATGACGTAAGGAAATTATATCATGAATGGCCACTACCAGCATAAAACTCAAATACTCAATGAGGAAATGCAATTTGTAAATAAATTAACAAATAAATACATTTTTCAACTAAAGCCTGGTTAAAAAAGGTAGATCTTTAGTTTTGCTTCTTTTTTTTTTTTAAATATCAAAGTTCTGGGGTGCCCTGATAGCTCACTTGGTCGAGCTCTGCCCCCAGTCCTTAACTTCTGTGGCCCAGGTTTGAGTCTGGCCCGTGGCCGTTTGCTAAATGTCAGCCCCTTTCTCTCCCCCCTCTACGGTCTTCAACTGTCCTATCTAATAAAAGGCCAAAAAGCCCCCAAAAATAACCATATAAAAAAATTAATAAATCAACGTTCTCTGCTGCCCTCAGGTCTTCAGGGTGGCTGTAATACAGATGTGGGCCATAATCAGTAATCAACATTTACTCAAGTACTGTACTTAAGTACAAATTTGAGGTACTTTCCTTGAGTCTTTTCTTTTCATGTCACTTTCTACTTGTACTCCGCTACATTTTAAAAGGAAAATATTGTACTTTTTACTCCACTACATTCATCTGACAGCTTCAGTCACTTTACAAATTAAGGTTTTTGCACACAAAACATGTTTTATTATAAAAGAAACTAGCCAACAATATCAAAGTCCAGCTGAAATGATTCGACCATAAACACACAACTGTGGGAGGCTATTTCTGCAGGGAGTAATACTTGAAGTACATGTTCCTGTTGATGCTTACATACTTTCCTTAAGTAACATTTTCAATGCAGGACTTGTACTTGTAACAGAGTAGTTTCACAGTGTGGTATTAGTACTTTTACTTAAATAAAGGATCTGAATACTTCTTCCACCACAGGCCATAATAATAACAACACACAGTGTGTACCTTATTTGTTTCCAGCATTCCTCCCACGACCTTGCCTCGGGCGAACACGTCCACCCCGACGTAGACGTCGGCCTGGCGGCCCTGGACCCCGCTGTAGTCCTGCATCCACTCCAGGTTCTGCTCGGTCCAGTTGTAGTTGGTGAAGAAGCCATCGCAAGCATCGAAAAACATCCTGTTGACGGGGGAGAGATTGAGATCAAGTGTTGGCCTAGGAACATCACTGGTTTGTCCGAATGGACGTGATGCTACCCATTTTCATGCCTCTACCTGTTGGACTCGTTGAGTTCATTTTGCCACGTTAGCTGTCCGCTCTCGATCACGCTGTCGTACCACAGGACCAGGCTGCCGGACACTCGCTCGTGCATCTGGTCTGTGAGGTAGCGCAGGAACAAAGGTGTGTTGTCCACCGCAACCTTCTGCAAGCAGAGGGCAGCGCACGCGCACACACACACACACACACACACACACACACACACACACACACACACACACACACACACACACACACACACACACACACACACCACACACGTGATGTGCTTCAGTCAGCATGGCGAAGGCCAAGAGATGTGTAATGATTAATATGAGATTCTAATCATCAGTTAGAGCTGGGCGATGTGTAATGATTAAAAAACTCGATTTATGATTCGATTCCCCCCCCTCCCCCCCCCCCCCTTCCATTGAAAACAAAATAACTGCAAACTGTAAATATATTTCAAAAATATATATTTATTGTATTTAATTAAAGTGCTTCAACAAAAACTGAATTGCAAAGGCAAACCCTTTCTCTAAGTTAAAAGTCACTGTGCAACAAAGATTGTTAAACATCCAAATTATTTATACTGTATTTGGATTAAAGAAAATCTAAAAAAAAAATCGATTTTTTGAAAATATGAATCGATTTCACCTACAAACTCGATTTTTAAATCAAATCGATTTTTTCCCCAGCCCTATCATCAGTTAACACAAAGTACAGCTGAGGCTGATCAGCCTGGATGCCAGGCGAACTTAGCCCCGCCCACGACATTTGAGGTCGGGAAGTTTGGGTCAGGATTTGATCCGTCGCGGAGCCACTACGCTCGAGCCAGAGCTGTTCCGACCAATCAAATTGTCAGGGCGGGCTTTGTACGATGACGGACAGATGACCAACAGTAAGTAGTCAACCACCAAAGAGCAAGCGAGGGGTTGAATTCGTTTACAACAAAGATGGCTGACATTGCGTCTGTTACAGAAGTTATAACACATATAGCAGCACAATGGGTGCCAGGGCTTTCTCCCACACTGCATCTGCAACATTTTGGAATTGGCATCCGCATATTGGACTACATGAACGAATTCAAGTTTTTTTAAACTAGCTACTACTAATTGTATGACTGTAATGTCTAGGCATATTGTGGTGAAGTCGGACTCACGCTGAGGGCGTTCTCTATGTTAATGAGCCAGCCGTCGAAGCCGTAACAGTAGCTGATCTGGACCAGTTTATCGGCCACGGCCCGGTACGACTCCTCGTCTTTCAGGAAGGCCTCGCACACGGCGGCGCCATCCGTCCACTCTGTGATAAAGGTCCCTAAAAAAGAAAAAAATAACACAATGAGATTGTATGCATGAAGACAGGAAGTCCTGAAGTTCTACTTCCAATTACGATACCCCAATATCTACCCCCGTCTTCACTCACCCAGAACAACGACGCCGTGTTTATGTGCAGCATTGGTCCACACAGCGGGAGGAATTGTCACCATTTTGTGTGTGAAGTAGTTGAAGATGTCAATGTACTGCCAGTGGTAGAAGGCATATGGAGCCTCTGCATTGGTCCCCTGGGCAAACCTTAACAACGAAGGAGAGCGTGATAAACAGTAATATCTGATGGTAGCTCGGGGGGTGAGGGGGGTTACAACCATTAGTCGCATTTTCAAAGTTTTTTTTCGCTTTTACCAATATTTTTGCATTTAAATTTTTCAGATTTATTTCCATTATTTATTTATTTTTGGACAATTTTATCGAAATTTTTTTCCACCTTTTTCAAAGTTTTTGGGGACAATTTTTTTTTTTAAGATTATTTTTTGGCCCTGTTCCGACTTTATTTGATAGGACAGCTAGGTGAGAAAGGGGAGGGGGGGGGAGACATGCAGGAAATCGTCACAGGTCAGATTTGAACCCTGGACCTCTGCGTCAAGGCATAAACCGCTCAGGATATGTGCGCCTGCCCTACCCACTGAGCCAACCCGGCCAACTTTTTAGAGTTTTTTTCCGAAGTTTTTGCCGCTTTTCCCGACGTTTTTTTCAATACATTTTTACAAGATTTTTGTCGCTTTTTCAAGTTGAAACCAAAGTGACGCACTTGCTGTCAACTGTACATGAGAAGTGAGCTGGAAGGTCATGTGGAGATTTTGGGATGACGTTACAAGATCAGGGAGAGTAACTTTAGGAAGCCGTTTCTATTTAGCCATATATATATATATATATATATATATATGCACCCATACCGGTCATCTAGGTAGCCGCCCATCATGTCATGAGACACCAAGGTCCGACGTGGACAACTGGCCAGAGGAGGCTTCCGAGGTGCTAGAGGGACTGCTGCCACGTTAAAGGGGTTGGCCTCGCTCCGTTTCCACGACAACAGCTCCTCCAAAGTTTGAAGACCACAGCTGATCGGTTCGGTGGTGTCGGCGTCGTAGTGTTCGGCTGAGAGGGGAGAGGAAATGAGATATCCTGTGCAGCTCAGGTGGTTTCAGACTGACCAGGTGAACTACTGGGAACTAGTCCACTCACCTGGTAGCGGTGAGGGCAGGTATTTGACGTCTTCGTGGACGCTGCTCGAACCCATTGGTTGATCCAAACAAGACTCCAACCTGGTGAAAGTACAAAGGGGCAAGGTGAGCCTGAGCCCGAGGGCATAGGTTTTGTTTCAACATTGGTGACAGAGGAAGGCCTTTGCGACATTTACCTCAAACTATTCACTAGTCTGCAAAGACAATGAACCCCTTTAAATGCCTGCTGTACTTTAATGTGCACTGAAATAAAGTAAATTACACTCATTTACATTTACACTCAACTAATGCTGCTCGATTATGAAAAATCCCAATCCCAATTATTGAACACAATTACGGTAGTCATTGACTTTTAGAAACACGTAGCATTTGTTCAATTTGAATAACAGTGAAACCATTGAACGAATCAACAGTGAAAACACATTACACTGCAAAATTTCCCTTAAAACTATATCCCGTTGAACTTTTTTTTTTAAATTCCCCTTGATATACATAAATAATATTCAAAATATATTCAAATGTTGGCTGAGTGAGTTTAGTACTTCGGGAGGGGCGAAAGTGCGCGTGTGATTCAGGACAGAACAATAGTTTACTTGCAAAACGTAATGTGCAAAATTATTGTTTTTATCGATTATCGTTAGGAGCCGGAATCGAAATCATGATCAAACGTTGATTATTTGCACAGCCCTTCTAAGAGCCATTCCATTTTATTTATTTTTTTGACACAACGACTTCAGTTTACTGTACTAATCTAAAAATCTAAAAACTAAGAGAGTACTAATCAGTCTGTGAACACTTGTATAATGTCTTGTGTGTCTCTGGAAGAGGTTGGTCAAGTCTACAGTATTGTGATCGGTGGAGAGTTCACATTTACAACAGAAAGCCTGTGTTAAGTTGAGGAGTGGAGATGTGGGTATTAAAGGTCCCATGACATGGTGCTCTTTGGATGCTTTTATATAGTCCTTAGTGGTCCCCTAATACTGTATCTGAAGTCTCTTTTATATAGACCTTAGTGGTCCCCTAATACTGTATCTGAAGTCTCTTTTATATAGACCTTAGTGGTCCCCTAATACTGTATCTAAAGTCTCTTTTATATAGACCTTAGTGGTCCCCTAATACTGTATCTGAAGTCTCTTTTATATAGACCTTAGTGGTCCCCTAATACTGTATCTGAAGTCTCTTTTATATAGGCCTTAGTGGTCCCCTAATACTGTATCTGAAGTCTCTTTTATATAGGCCTTAGTGGTCCCCTAATACTGTATCTGAAGTCTCTTATATATAGACCTTAGTGGTCCCCTAATACTGTATCTGAAGTCTCTTTTATATAGACCTTAGTGGTCCCCTAATACTGTATCTGAAGTCTCTTTTATATAGGCCTTAGTGGTCCCCTAATACTGTATCTGAAGTCTCTTTTATATAGGCCTTAGTGGTCCCCTAATACTGTATCTGAAGTCTCTTATATATAGACCTTAGTGGTCCCCTAATACTGTATCTGAAGTCTCTTTTATATAGACCTTAGTGGTCCCCTAATACTGTATCTGAAGTCTCTTTTATATAGACCTTAGTGGTCCCCTAATACTGTATCTGAAGTCTCTTTTATATAGGCCTTAGTGGTCCCCTAATACTGTATCTGAAGTCTCTTTTATATAGGCCTTAGTGGTCCCCTAATACTGTATCTGAAGTCTCTTTTATATAGGCCTTAGTGGTCCCCTAATACTGTATCTGAAGTCTCTTTTATATAGACCTTAGTGGTCCCCTAATACTGTATCTGAAGTCTCTTATATATAGACCTTAGTGGTCCCCTAATACTGTATCTGAAGTCTCTTTTATATAGACCTTAGTGGTCCCCTAATACTGTATCTGAAGTCTCTTTTATATAGACCTTAGTGGTCCCCTAATACTGTATCTGAAGTCTCTTTTATATAGGCCTTAGTGGTCCCCTAATACTGTATCTGAAGTCTCTTTTATATAGGCCTTAGTGGTCCCCTAATACTGTATCTGAAGTCTCTTTTATATAGACCTTAGTGGTCCCCTAATACTGTATCTGAAGTGTCTTATATATAGACCTTATATAGAAAAGAAACTAACAAAACTGGACTGGCCCGTGGATCTGTTCATTTTTCCGATCCCCGATCCAGATATTCTGTTAATATTGGGAGCGATAATCCGATCTTAATATCGGATCGATGCACACCTAAGTAAAAGTACTCTTTTTGCAGTCAAATGTTCCCTGTGAAAAAATTATCTGCGTCCAAATACTGGTTCTGGCCCGGAGGCCTAAAGTTCTGACTCCAATTTTACCTTCTAATTTCCAGCGCATTTGTCTGTGGGTTTGAATGGCACCAAAACTCAAGGATGGAATCTGAGACGATAAAGTTCAGGCAATGTGCTTTATCTAAGTCCAGCAATTAAGTTTACAGAACACATGTGGGTTCACAATGAGACTACAGTATGTATCCCTAGCAACCAGACAGTAAGTACGGAGCTTTGGGCCACGAAGCCTCTCCAAAATTGTGACCCCGTTTTCATGACCTATTCCTCAACTTTATCTTCTTCGTCGATGACGTCATCCTGTCTCGTCTCCGGGGCAGTCTCTTTCAGCTATCTCTCGCCCACACAGACCAGTCGTTACTCTTTGTGGTTTAACTGTAGCTTCCTCTTTCTTGCTTTTTCGTCACTGTGAACACACATGTATCAACCTAACGGCCTCATCTCCTGTTCTGTCCAGTTCTCTGTCGGAAACTAAACAGGTTCAAACATACGATCGCATTCCTAAACTATACTAAAAACTGCATTCAAAGCTTTAAACTAAACCCATTCTGTGCAACTAAGTCATTCTTCCATGTAAAAAGTGTGCTCCCTCTGGATAATTGTAACCGTCTTTCTCATAGTATGCGTTAGGACTGGGACGATATGCTTTTGTCCCGATCCGATTCTGTCACGATACATGGGCAGCGATTCAATTTGTATTATGATTTTCATTTATTGCGATTCTAGAAGTATCGCAATTAGATAGTATTTAGTATTGCGATTTTCTATTCCTTCTTTAACAAAAAACAAAAAGTTCAATAATACACTTCCAGAGACAATAGATCATGAGACATTTCTAAAAACGTATTGTTTTCTAAGAAGAATGCCCATCAGACGTCAGTCAGTCTGACATTTATTTCATTTGTAAAGAAGTACATAACGTGGCATTTTCTGCTTTTGCTCTGTTTAGCGTGAAACGGATGATATATGATGTAGTCGCATTCAGCGGTACCGTATAAACACTACAATATTTAGGTGAATCATTGGTTTAAAAAAGCAGAAAAAAAAAATCACGATTCTAGAGAAAACCATCACACAAAAAATCACGATACATATACGATTTTCGATTTTTTTCCCCCCACCCCTAGTATGCGCGCAACTCTGCAATGAGCATATGATATTTAAACTTAACTTCCTACTTTAGTAATAAAATAGCACATCTATATAATGAAAATATCTCCACACATGTCAGTGTTTTCCTTTTAGATATGATTGTTTCTGGATGAAATACTACTGCTGCATTAATGTGCGTGTTGCATTGTGCTGCTGTTACTTTGGAGATATAGGTCTGGCAATGCGAGACTATCTAGGCTACTGCTGTACTACTGTTGGGTAGTTTAATCTGCAGCAATGCATCATATCATCATATATGATGAATTTTCAGCTTTGTGATGATGTATTTTCCAGCTAATCCTAAACTTTCTCAACACATAAAAGGATGTTTTCCAAGGTCTGTGGAAGACATAGGTGCACGTATTTGGTGGGGGTGTTTAGGGGTCCTTCCATTTAGAAAATGTTATGTTTTTATATAAAAAAGAAAAAAAATGCAACTCCACATAATTTTGGCACATTGTTATTACCATATCTGTGTGACAAACCTTGCTAAAGAAGTCCACTGAGGACCAACTACAATTATTAGATCGGAGTCATTTAATCAAGTTATTTAGTTAGTTTTGATGCTCAAATCAACTTTACATTCATTCAAGCTGCCCAAAACGGCTTGGGTGCTGCACACCTAAACCTTATAATGGCAGGGGGGGGGGGGGACCTGACTTCATTCTTCAGTTTATCACAAACATTCAACATCATCACAAGAGGAGATACGCGGTATTGACTGGACAGGAAGGGGGTGAAAAACATTGTCATCTGAAAAGTGGCTAAAGCTGTCAGACAAACGTAGTGGATTCATATAATACAATAGGCTATGTACCTCTGAAGGTGTAGTGGAGTAGCTACAAGTATAAAGTAGCAGAACAAAGAAAACCTGTGTGTACAGTCCGCCACTCCTATTGCATGTCTTTGAATATGAAATGATGCCACAGTGTTACAACTCTCAAAGGTAACCAGTCGTAATGAACAGTGCGTTAAGTCACTAACTAGCCGCCGTCCTCCTGTAAACGGTAAACATGTGACACCGTGTGTGAAAGTAACGGAGTAACGTTACAGTAATAGTTACCGGCTGGGCTCACTGGTGTCCCTCTGATCCGCTGCCTCCTCATTTGGCGTGTTTCCATCCACAGACAAAGACATTTTTTTATAT
Organism: Perca flavescens; assembly: GCF_004354835.1. Lineage (NCBI taxonomy): Eukaryota > Metazoa > Chordata > Actinopteri > Perciformes > Percidae > Perca > Perca flavescens. The sequence continues at coordinate 28,896,537 of NC_041345.1, read as the reverse complement.
ATATTTTTATATGAAATAGATAATCTTTGGTTTAGCTGAGACCAGACCACTGAAGAAGAAACTGTTTTTAACAAGACGGAAACAACTTGCGGTCGGAAGTGTTTACCGTTTTTGCTACAAGAGTAAAACACTTCCGTCCCCAATCCTTCAGAATAAAAGCGTCATTTCCAAAACCAAAAAAATTCACATTCTAAAACTTAAAATGACAAAAAAACTAAACAAAGTAGCATGTCAGATACGTTGTTAGGCTACCTTGTGTAAAAGGGCATACTTCAATACTTAGCCTAGACACTTCAACTTAAATAACCTTTATCGTGTTCCCTTTTATGGTAAATATCGCACAACTGCCACAATACACAGAGTCAACTTTAATAAAGCCAGCGAATTTGCTTATTTGAGAGGAATCCGTGCAGTTAGCTGCTCCCATAAGCATGGACTGAGGTCAGCTGGACAAAGGAACCACTCTTTTGTTGTTGTGCAGGACCAGACTCCTTTACTTCGAAGAGATGAGTCCTGAGCAGGAAACCAAAGGAACAACATATGGAAGGCCAATATGGCCGCCGTAAATTATACGTCCTCGCATAATGCTGTATGCGTGATATATAGGCTTCAAAGTTGACAGAGTTGACACTCTTGGCTTGACAAGAATTTATTTTTTATAAGTTATAAGTTTAGAACTTATTAAATAGGCTACGTAGAAGTTTAAATGACACAGTGAGGTGAGGTTTATTGGCTAAAGCCTAGGCTAAATGTTGCATCTTTAATATAGACATAGGCTTTAATACATGGTATAGGCTAATACAAGGCTGAAATGAAAAGATAATATAGGCCTACACATATACAAACAATCTATTTTAGACTTGTGGAAGTAAAGAGCTGACTTAGTTACATAGTTTGACATTTTCAAACTGATTCAGACCCGCCTATTTGTCAATCTGCCCGGAAGCTTCTGGGATGGAAAACTTCACTGATGTCAAAGTTGTCAGTAGACCTAGTTCAGCCAGCCTCCTACATTACAGGTAGAACTTTGAAAACATTTTTCACAATCTGCGTCATGATCGCTGACCCCCGTGATGCAGGAGATGTCCGACTGCCCTTCATCTGTCACGCTGACCGGCAGGTTCCCGCTGTAGGCTACTGGCAGAGGATGCAGTCTTGATGGCGATGAGATTTGGCGTTAACATAGAAAACAGATTCTTGGGTATTGGGCCTTGGGTTTTTCTGGTCTGTGCTGATATGAAGCTGTGTGGGGGGTTATTAGGTGGTTATAGTCAGGAGAAATGTTCAGATCCTTTACTTAGCTTAGTAACACACTGTAAAAATACTCTACAAGTAAAAGTCCTGCATTGAAAATGTTACTTAAGTAAAAGTAAGTAGGCCTATCATCAGGGAAATGTAGCCTAAGTAGGCTATTAAAAGTAGCCTAAAAGTAGGCTACTCAATGCAGACTGGAAGCGATCACTTCAGTTAGGCCTATATATAATGTGTTACATCATATTTTATAAACTACATGTGTTTTGAGTGCAAAAATCTGTTCCGTTCGTGCCTCTTAAGATCACTGTCTATTTTATTTTCTCCAACACGCCTGCACTACCATTTCAGCCATGCATAGCCTAGCTGGTTTACATTCAGATATCTGATCCCATACAGGCATTATACTCTGATAGAATTCATATTTTTATATGTAAAATTTAGAATCCGGAGCCTGTGAAAAAGGAGCATACAAAAACACAGATTGGATGAGTGATTCAATCAATCAATTCATCAAAGGGGCACTACAAAACATGTAGCCTAGAAGAAGAAAAAAGTAGGGCATGATGAAGCATAATCTTATCAAATCAATCAGGCTTAAAATGACAAGCTCATTGTTACTTTGTATTACCTATTTCCGACGTTGTCCCTGAAGGTTTCACAGCCGCGCAGGCAGTGTGGGGGCAGCCGTTGGCGATGCTGGTATCTGTTGGCAGCTCTTCACTAAGAAGCTCTCGGCGGAGTCCTCCCTCATCACCAGCAACAGGGAAGTGATGTCAGTCAGACACCTCCAGCAGATTACTGACAGAGCGGAGACAGCGACAGGGGAAGAATTTAACCAACCTCCGCAAAATCCATCTTCATCCGCGAAGAATTAACGAGTATCCGTATCAAAAACAGCGGGAGCATAAAGTACGAACTGCAACCTTTTTAACAAGCTGCGTATTAGCACAATATGAGGTTAGCAGGGTTTTAAAACAAGTGGCGAAAGATTGTGAGAGCTGACTTCATCCAGAGACAACATAACGTCACAAGGAGACACAGTTCAATCGCTCCTGGAGGTTTTAATGTGTTTGGTGTTTTGAACAGGCTTGGCGTTTAAACCTAAAAATTTTTTTGGGGCTATTTTGAAGCTAGCGAGCGCGCTTGCTAGCCGAAGACACATCGCTTAAAACCATGGAGTTAAGAGTGGGGAACCGATATAGACTGGGCAGGAAGATAGGCAGTGGATCGTTTGGGGACATCTACCTGGGTAAGTTCTAGTCCATAACCCATCTGCTGTTTTGTATTCTTTGTTTTCCAGCAAACGCGACCCGGTACGTGAAGCTCCGACACTTTTGTCGGCTTGGCTGCCTTTCACGGCTCATAGTCGGTCAGCTGTTCAGTGTTTAGGGTAGCAACATAAGCTAGCTACTAAGCTAGCACTCTGTCTTGCAAAGCAGCTAACCGTTACCAGCGATAAGATGTCTGCTACGTTGTGATAATTCATAGTAAACGGTGTATTTGTTCAATGTACTCGAGTTGGGGGGAACCCCTTTGCCTGTCATGGTGTAAAAAGAATTTTCCAAATGGAAGAATGGAACCCGACGGCTGCTGTGTATCACTAGCGAAACCCTTTATCTCCAGGGCGCTAACGTTAGCTAGCTAATATTTAAGGTTACTTGCAGTAGTCCGGGAACACAACAGAGGAGCAGGCCTGAGGCTTTAGTGGGTAAATTCCATGTAACCTCCCTACTGATAGTGATTAGCCACCTCCTAAACAACTTCTTCCTGTGTTCCTAATAAGAGGAGTTTATCAGAAGGCTATCTAACCTCACACCAGTGCTTCTCAAACAGGAGTAATTTCATCACGATTTATTGACCGTCACCTCGATGTCGATATTGTACTGTTGGCAATCTGTGCCTTAACAAAATATGTTCAATAAATGATCATCAGTGTCAATATAATGACTAATTGGTTAAAGGCAAATGAAAGAACTGCGACAACAGTCTTACGTTTTAGGTAATTACACCTCTTTACTGTAACGCAACCTGTAAAACCAGGAAAAAAACAACACTTATGCCATACTACGATATAATTATATCCAAAATCTAGTCAATATAATACTGATATATTGCCCAGCCTAATAACCAAGATATCAATCGTATGATTATGTATTTGTATTAAATCCGGGTCCTTGAGACTTAAGTAGCCTCCATGAGGCTCCATGGCCTAGTGAGTATCGTCTAACTGAGGTGTCTTTGACATGAAACTGGTTAATAAATCCTGCGCTTGTTTAGTGCCTGAGCGGACATGTTCATATATTGCTGACTTTCATCTACAAAGTGCCCAGGGCTGTGGCCTATTTATTATATGTATTTTTGTAATAATCGATTGTAGGGCTGTCCTCGACTAAATTCTTAGTCGACTAACACTTATACGATTTTGTCGACTAATCGATTAGTTGATTTAATTGACAGAGCTGTGGGCTTTGAGAGGTGGTCAAGACTAGAAAAGCACAATATAAATGTAGTTAATTAACCATCTGTAAAACTGAGTTTCTCCACAATTAATCCTGCAAAAGCACCACTTTAAATCTTGTGTTTACCATAAATGTGCTCATAAGTTTCTTGGAAATGAGTAATTAAGCATGAATAAGCATAAAAAATGACTTATCAACTAAAGAAATCTTAGTTGACTAAGACCAAAACGACAGATTAGTTGACTAATCGACTAAGAGGTGGCAGCCCTAATCGATTGGATTTGTTACCTCTCGAAGAAAGAGAACCTGTTAAAGAGAAACATTAGCTGTGCTGGTGTAAGATTACACTCTACCTAAGCGAGGGATTGTTAGCAATTATGCTGTAATCATCATCAACGGTGATACAGCCAAAATCCTATCTCGATAGCGATACATATCACATTATAACTTGTTTTGTGCTAATTTAGTCAATAAATGGTTAATATGAAATAACCCCATCGTAATACTCCTGCGTGAATTAAATACTTGACAAATGAAAAGTATTTTCTCGTTTTTATTAAGCACTTAATGAACATAACGTGCAAGGATCAGAACCTAAAGCGTTGTCCATGATGACAAATTTTGCTGGACGATAAATTGTCCCAGAAATTACTGCGATAAACGATAATATTGTTGTTGTGAGACCATTTTCATCTAATATATGTTATTATATTAGATGAAATTATATATTATCTAATGATAATGACATAATAATGCAGGTACACCCTTTTCAAAGATTAATAAACTTTGATTTCTAAAGAATATTTAACCCTGGAACTGGAAGACATTTTGAATATCCACAATAAATGAACAAAACAAACAAACAATAAATAAAATGGACTCTCAGTCTCTGTTAACAAAAAAATGCCCTGGGATAAAAACCAAACTCAACCAAAAACAAATAAAATGGATGTAAACAAACAAGCATGCAAATGGAAATCATTGCGGCCGGAAAAATTATCGAACTCGTTTTTATTTATCATGCGATTAATTGATTTATTGCGACAGGCCTAGTTGCGGTGATGCAGTTTGGATACTGTTTTTTTTATTTCGACATTGCGGTAGGAAACGATGTGTACAAATTTATATAATAGATTTTTTTTTTTTTTTTTTTTTTTTTTTTATCGTCCTATCACCCAGAATTAGTGTGAAGTTTATAGTGACAGTGGGAAGTGAATCATTACTGAGCTCTGAGCATTTAAAGGGATTAATGTTGGGAAAACATTCAAATAAAATTAGAATATGCACCCGAGTTCCAGTCACCTTTTTTATTGTAATGCATCTGCTGGTGGCCATATTGGAGGTCAACAGCTCTTGGCAACAGTGTTTGAGAACAGCTAACATTTCTAAGCTTAAGACTTTGTCATCTAGACAACAATAGAGAGGAGACATTATTAATTAATGAAGCGTTTTTTACTGACTGTGGACCGATCCATTCATCACTGGCATCTAATCAAACGGCTGCCTTGAACAGTTGGAAAAATTCCAAAAATCTCCAATTTTACAGGGTGCATTTGAAAATGTTCAGCAGTATAAGGCATACCTGATTTTGTTGTTAAAGAGCTAAATGTGTCATCCCTTACGTTTTTGTCTTGCATTTGTTATATCCCTTAAGATATATTACAACCAAGCTGGTACTTTGGTCATACTTACGTTCCCTTTTAGAAGTTCAAAGGAAGTGTTTGGTCAGCCAACCTGTTTGGCTTTGTGAGATCTCAGCTTTGCTCTTGGCAGTGTTTTTTTTTTTATTTTGCCTTAATGGATCAGTGGCATTTTGTGAAATTTACAAAACAATAAATCCAGTGTTTCCTCTGTGTTGATTATGTTGTGGCGGGCCTGCCCCCATTGCTAAAAAAAAATCCTAAAGGAAACGCTGAAATCTAAATATAATTTCATTGCACCATAAGATTGATATTCCGCTAAATGTCCACCCACATCTGTAGCTGTTTACATGTTGTTAGTCAAACAATATTAGCGTAAATCATCCCTCATATTGCTCTGGCGGCACGCAAGCCCCAACCTCTGAGTGTTCTTTTGAACCCTACAGTATGTTCAAGTCACAGGAGAGGCAGGCTTAATGAAGACATTAGACCTGTGGACTGGACTGCTGGGAGGGGAGGGGGGGGCTGCTGTTAATGATTTGTTGACTGATTTGTTAACTGACAGTAAGAATTTTGACCACGCAGTTAAACAATATCCGTAAAAAGAAAAATGATAAAAAGGAAAAATAGGCTATATAATTTATTTCTTAACTGCTAGTTAACTTGCTAGTCCCAACTTTCCACTAGCCAGTAGCATTTTTAAGCTCTTTATTTACTGCTACGTTTGTGGCTCTCTGCTGGACGGCGCTCACCACGGAGAGCTACGTCACACGTGTCACTGTATCGATGAGGACCGTCCTACATAGAGTATGCCGGGCAGGCGCACAGCTGACAACCTGCCATTTTGGGAACATATGCGCTCCACGGGAACGGCTGCATACTCGTACGAGTCAGCGACTGCACGCAAGCCGCACCGGGAAAGTGGCCGCACTTGTCCACGACGGTGCACGCAACCTCTCGGCTGCGCCACCGTAACTCGTCTTCCGTCGTCTGTGGACGTGGAAAGTACGTCCGAGCCTCCCAATCGGGTGAGCTGGGACTCAGTTGGCTGCTTGTCAGTAAATGGTTAATGATCGGTTAACGACGGGTCAGCTATCCGTAAGGAAAAACACAAAATTAAATACACGTAACATTGTTCATCAGCCACAACGGTGCTTGGATCTTCAAAATCAAAGTGCCTGACACGCCCTACGGTTCAAGTTTTAGAAGTGTGATAACAATATTTTGTGCTCAACCATAGTAAGTAATATTTTTTTTTTTTTTTCCATGTACCGACCAAATTAAATTTGAATAAAGGTTCATCTAAAAGAGAAAAATATCTACCTCTCAATTTCTGATATTATTTCACAGTAATGCTCCCATATGACACAGTGTGTAAATGCTTTAATACTGCTGACGATGTATGAGCAGCCTAGCGTGCCGGGCCTGGCTATGTGCTGGACTCTGCTTGCGTTGGTGTGTGTGTGTGAGGCTGTTTATTGGCGGGAGGAGGAGATATGAGGTCAGCTGTTGGAACCAAGCCTTGTACTCTCTGTGCTCTGGTGGGGGTGTGAATGTGTACTGTCAAATGTTCAGAACTGGTAGAATTAGTTGTTATAAGATTATTTTTGGGGCATTTTCTGCCTTTTAAACAATCTGTTTGGCATAACAAAACATGGCAGCAAGGCTGGCTCTGTCGGAGGTAAGGCAACAAAATCCCACTCTAAAGCACACTCATTGACACCCGATATCTCAATTTATCTGTTTACGGGAAGATATGCTAAACTGTTTATTGGCCGGCAGCCATCACTTCCTGGACTTTCTGCTGGGTCATCTGCAACAAAAATCTATATTAATCAAATTCAAACCAACGTCATGATGTAATAGAACTCAAAACTATCAATTTTTAATGCTACACAATCTACCCAACCAGAGGGTCACATGACACGTGAGTGAGAGTAGATGTAAAAAAATAACTTGTGAACACCCATGCACAAGCTTTGTTTTTTTGTTTTTATTTAGGTAAAGTCATGATTATATTAAATGTTTACAAGACTTGAATGTTCAAGTTGTACAATTCTACCGTGGTTGAAGGTTTTTACAGTTCAAAAGCTAAATAAAGAGATGTTATCCATGCATCAATTAATCTCATTTCATCATAACACATAGGCCTGGCCAACATCAAAGAGCGGTTTATAGGTTGACTGTATTAGAGATGTCAAAGGTTAAGGCCGGTTACGCATACATCAGGTGGTTCCAAATTAAAAACGCACAACTTTTGGTTTCCTCAGCAGCCGCTGTACTTCCAGGGTCTTTTTGTGTTGCAGCCATTGAGCACAGGAAGCGGCGCTCTAAAGTGTGGCTTTATTTCTACATTGAAAAAGCCCAGTGAAACTGTAAATCACCATTGAATCCCAAAAAAAAAATTCTTTATCTTTAACATGAGCATGTGACCCGTTTCAACTCCAACCCTTAAGAATCAGAATTGAGAATTCGAAAGGAAGAATTGGAATTGGAGTCAGAATTGTTAACAAATCAAAACGATGCCCCACCCTTTTTAAGTCTAAAAAAAACATCTTAAAAATGCATCTTCCCACCCATTAGCTACCGTTTAATGTCATGTTGGTCATACTACAGAATGATTTGTTTGTGTATAGTGAATAATACGGAAGACTATCAAACTTTTTTTAAATTCCATTACGCAATTGCAATATTGGCAATTTTATTATTTATTCCCAGATGATTCAGCCCTACTCAGTGGCACCTTAAGCAACACTTCACACCACCAAAGTCCCTCGAATTAAAAAAAAACAAAAAACAAGTGTGATGGCACAGCACTGTTTCGGCTCATTACCGGTTTGACGAGTACTTGTTTACAGATGTAGCTTGTGTTATCTGGGTAAACTGAAAGCGGTGTATGCTAAAAGGAATGCTTTGCCTATGTAAGTCGAGCTGCTTTCCTGCTCTTCTGCCCCTGAAGCTTCGTGGTTGTTGACGTCATCTCCCACAACTAGCCTTCTCTCTTAGAAACCTTTTTGGAGTTGTGAAATCTTTTTTTGCTTGCTCACCCCTCCCACACTATGCTGCTACAGATGTTTAGGAAAAGGGGATTGCTAACGCCGCGTCATCCTTCTCAACAGGGTTCCCGGTGTCTGTGCTGAGTCGAGTTTAATCCGAGCCTGTCTTCTGCGTTAGTCTCGACCGCAATGGTTGACGTGCACATACAAGAATGCCCGAGTGGCATCAGTGTAATTATTAGCAATAAAAAGTTAGTCAGTTCACTTCTAAAGAATACAAAGTGTAAATGGTTCTCAGTAGTTTGCCTCTGTTGCTGTTTGTGAGCTTCTGTAAGGGGGGGGGATGTGTCCCAACGTGTTTTGCCAGCAGCATTGCTAAGGATAAAAACGCACGCACACACCACATATGTACACACTTTCATACCAATAAAACACACACACACACACACTCGCACACAACCACAACCTTCCCTTTTGAGATCAGGGGGAGGAGCATTCCCCAGAAAAATCTGTCTGGACAGAACCCAATTCCGATGAAGCAGACAACAAACTGTGTTGCTCAGACTGTGAAGAGCCTTTTTGTAGACCTTTTTTTCCGCTGCGATTGGTTGACCAAGCACACAACTAGAACAACAAGTCAGTCAAGTGTCTTTGTGTTGAAACCAAGTAGTGTTTACCCCGTCACTCAGTGGAGCGCCGAGTTGGTTTTTAAGGGCTTTTTCACACCTGACAGTCAGTACGCAGGTTCATGTTTTAGTTACATTGTGTACATTTGATCCGGTTAGTTTTGGTTTCCCACTGCGATTATGCAAGTGCACTGGAAGCCCTTTTACGTCATATCAAATGTCCTGTCGTCATCACCTGCGTCATCTGCCTCTCCCGATACTTGATATAGATTGGTTTGTAGACAGGCTCCCCGTCCTCTCTCTCTAGGGTCTGTTTTTTTTTTTTTCTTTCCCAACTCCTCCTGCTCTTCCCATGCTGCTATAGCTTATTTTGTTTTGTTGCCTTGTTGACAAGCAAGACACATGAACTTGACTTGGGTCTTGAGGAGCTGCAGCATTTAGTCAGAGACAAAGTGAAACCTGCATCGTACATTTACTACCCACTTGACAGCTTAACTGCTAACTTCTCCTCCGATTTGGAGCTCATCCACTTCACTTCCGTCAGATTCCCCCCTCTTATAACAGGACGACAGCTGACCACAGTTTCCTCTAATCCAGGGGTGTCAAACTCAGTTTCCCAGAGGGCCACACTGGAAAATGAGAACCACATCAAGGGCCAGGCTTGTAGAGATTATGCTTTTATTTAAGAGAAAAAGTCAAATATTTTGACTGTATTATTGCATGACACAAAATGTAAGTCTTCTCACTTACATTTTGGGCCTCATAATGCCCCAAAAAAGTTAGTCAAAAAAGTTCCTCAGCCAGCGAAAAATACGTTGAATAAAGCACCAAGAAAGTTGGAAAAATTGTCTGAAAAAGTGCCAAAAACATCGTAAAAGCGCCAAAAACTTCCGAAAAAGTGGCAAAACAATTAGTAAAGCATCACAAACGTTAAAACAAAGTGCCTAAAGCATTGAGAAAAAAAAGCATAAACCGCCGGAATCAAAAATGTAAGAAAAAAAAGCACAAAAAATGTTTAAAAAACAAAAAGCACCGAAAACTTTGGAAAAAGCAACAAAAACTAGGTGGGCCTAAATTTATTGTGAATCTAAATGGAAATGTGGGCCGGATCAAAACCTGCGAGGGGCTGGTTTTGGCCCTCGGGCCTTGAGTTTGACACATGTGCTCTAATCGGTCCGGAAGTCTGAAGCATAAAAAATAAAAAAAACGGGCCATGGTTCTCTTTGATCCAGACTGAGAGCACTTCTTTTCGTCGGACCAGGGTCTGGACCTTGGTCAGGGGAGGTTTCACACGTGTTGTATTGGTTCGGGTCCAACTAAAAAGTCAAAGTCCCGACCAAACAAGGTAGGTGTGAAAGCACCATAAATCTATAGGCAAACCTACTTTAAATATAATTATAAATCTCTCATAACAATTTTATGGTTGCGAGTAACCGTTATCTGCATTTATAACATAGAACATTCTGATTTGTATTTTTTGGGGGTTTTTTTGTTTATGAATTACTACACAGATCCACCATTTTCAAATTTGAGATAAAACATTTTCAGAAGGAAAATAATAAACAAAAAAAGGGGTTTTGAGGTTAGCGTTGCTGTGCGTGAAACACAGGGCCATGATTAACAAAATGCAACAGGACACTTTTTTTTTTTTTTTTTTCTACGTTAAATACAAAAAGAAATGGAGTGGATGGAAATGGAAAAGAGAGGCCTTTCACAAATTTCCTGTTGGCCCCCATAATGGGGCTCATTGATAAACACAGTCATCGTGGCCCTTATTGAACAACTTTATTGTAAATTAGTAATCAATTCTTTACCAGTAGGGACAAAGGGTGTACGCCCCCACTTGTCTCACTTCTGTGGAGAATCCAAATGTCCTCCCCAATACTATAAAGGTGAATGGAATTTTGGGTGTAAAGTTACTGCCCAGACTGTTATGGATTTGGGGAGCCAGCCAGAGTCGTTCTATTTGGTTGCCAAAGTCTGTACATGCCATACAGCCACAAACGCACAAACTTTCAGCATTATTTTAACAGTTGTGTATAAATTATACAACGCAACAGCTTTAAAGTGAGTCATGGCCCTAATGGTGTGCCCCGCTCTGGGGAGTGCTGCTCAGCCCGCCCAGATGACATCATAAGGACAAATCAATGATGCTCCATTGGTGCTGCTGTTAGCTTGTCAAACTGCTCCCAAATGAGACAATCAGGGATGGGATTTTTCCACAGTAATGCAACTTGAAAACAAATCTGTTGTGTAGATCTGTTAGAGGGGGGTGGACTAGGTAACTGTTACACAGAAGCTATGACGTACAGCTATTCCATTTAATTTAGCTGATGGGTTTATCCGAAGCGACTTCAATCCATTCACACCAGTGTTTCCCACAGGTTGAGATTTGACTTGGTGGTGGTGGGTGGTGCGGCGTGTAATGGCTTGGTTCAGTAATGAACCAGTCAAACTAAGGTTTATATATATATATATATATTTTTTTTTATTTATTTAAAACAATGATCTACATAACATTAACAGATCATTTAGAAAGAAATGACTATTTACATATTAAACAAAATCGGACTAAAAGATGATACAGATGAAGTGTAGCCTTTGATGTGCTTTGTCAACAAATATCTGGTTGGTTTGTCAAATGTTAACGGTTCAGCTGATAAAGTACCTGATTAACCAGAGTCAGAGGTTATAGGTTTAACAACTTCACCATGAAAACTATACTATGATCTAGGGGTGACCCTGAATAGTTGAAGATTCGATGCATCGATATGCGGAGCCTGATTTGACCACCAATCTCACAGTCGAATCTTCGCGGGTGTTATTATGAAACGAGGGTCATACCATTTTGGCAGTATGGGGGTGCTCAATGTCTAATTTCACACAGAACTACTGGTTTTGTACGGTTATATTAAGTTATATACAGCCTTTAATTATGATAATGCTGTAAAAAAAAAAAACGTAGAAAGAAAAGTTCAATAAATATTTTTTACGTGTGTGTGTAAATCCAACCACCCCTGTGAAAGATTTAAGTTTCACTTTCCCTGATCCGCGACAGACGAGGAGATTAACGTTACTTAACAATGTCTGGAAAAAGAAAATCTAAAGTGTGGATGCACTTTCAAATGGTAAAAGATGATCCAAAAAAAGTAAAATGCAAGTTGTGCCAACAGCTCATGTCCTACCACTCGTCAACAACAAACATGGCTTTCCACTTAAAACGGGTACGTTTATTACCAATAAAGACGTTTCACTTTTTCATATATAATGGCGCTTTTAATTTCATTTAATAGCAATATCATATGTTGGGACTTAAAATATGTTAGTCTTTTTTCTAGATCCACCCACAGTATCAGACTGACGACAGCAGTTAATCTAGTAGTAGTAGTAGTAGTAGTAGTAGTAGTAGTAGTAGTAGTAGTAGTAGTAGTAGTAGTAGTAGTAGTAGTGGAGCTGCGCCAAAACTAACTCAAAGAAAGCTAGATTTGAGACCGCCATTGCCCGAGAAAAGGAAAAGAGAAATCAGGGACAAAATTGCAGAGTTTATTTCTCTTCACAATGAGGCCAGTGAATGTTGTGGACGGTGAAGGTTATAAAGAATTAATGCGCACACTTGAGCCAGGATACACAGTTCCCAAAATAGAGACGGTTATGCATGTGGTGGATTCGAAATACGCGTCCATACGCGCCTGCCGTTTACATGTTACCCTCCTGCTGACTAGTGTCGTGCCCCTCCCAACCCATTCACACACACACACACACACACAGATGATTCGACTATCAGTCGACTATAGAAAGATTTGTCAATTCTGATTCGAATGTGTATACCCTTAGTCGGGGACACCCCTACTATGATCCATACAGACAGTTGGACATGGTATTATACATGTCAACACTGTCTCCTCCTAACTCCTGTTAAATCGTATAAGACTAAGGCGTATATAAGGTTAATTCTTGTTCATAATGTTTATGATCATTGTTCGGTGGAGGCCGGTTGTCTGTGTGCGCCGTAAAAAAAAAAATATATATACATACATATATATTGTTTTGAAGTAAACCAAAAAATGTAATTCAGATTTTATCTAGCTGGGCGGGTCTCTGTCTACCTGGGTGGTGCGCCCAAGTACCGACTGGTAGACGACCGCTCTACCACCTGAGCCAAAGCCCCCCAACTATTCATTCTCGTTTGTGATGGTGTTGGAGTAAAAAAACAACCTGGCAGAGCAATGGGCTTCTTTCCAATCAGATGTTGTTGTACGTGAGATATTCAACTCCAGCCAATCAGATTGTTTTGATAGGACAGCACACGGCAACCCAGAGACCACTGCAGGATATCAACACTGACAACTTATCAGCTGCAGTTGTTCCGAGTGACAGATGAGTCGAGGCTTTAAAAGGGAAACTCTGAGGTCCCATCAGCGGTCATGGTAAATGTGTTCAATTGGAAGAAGAAGAAAAAACCCGCAGTGCGTGCTATGTTGACTGAGAAAGCTGATCCCTCCTGCTCATGGAGCCATGCCGGCTGTACCTACATGTACCAGGATGCACTCCTAAAAGGCACTTCATTCAAATGGGACAGACCCAAAATAAAACTCGCCAAAGCCGTCTTAGTCATTTCACTGTCGCAATCATCAAACCAAAACCGTCTCTTTTCTGTCTCTTTCTCCGTAAAATGAAGCTGCCTTCAAGTGCAGGTTGGAAACGTCGCGTTCTATAAACGATCTGACGGAAAAGAGCAACTGTGAAACATAACGTCTACTTGTGCTACGTTTGGCGGGGTTAAAGAACACAACAGGACATCGCACAAATGGGCCGTTTCAGTGACCCTCCCACACCGCCGCACCACCCTGCAGAAAATCGCCTGATCCCCTTATGGTGATGTGAACACCGCCTTAGAGAGGTAGAATGATTACTTCTCGCAAGTTCCACCAGTTATACAAACAAAAAGCAATATTGTAAATAAGGACGGTATATCATCAGGGCGTGGTGGTTTTTTTTGTGTGCTTGGGTGAATGCTGAGGCTCCGTTTATTTTCATGCTTTTTGGACCTTTGCCAATCACGTGCCTGGACCGTGTGTGTCTGTGTGAAATGGGATTATGGAACCTGGTGTCCAGTTGCTGTGTTTATGTTGAGGGGAGTGGACCTCATAACCATATGTAGGAAGAAAGCAGCTGAAGCTCTGGTTTGTCAGATCACACAGAGCAGCAAAGACTGCTGTCTCCTAGGCAAGTAGATACACGAAAGAAGAGCAGGGAACATCGAGTGCACACAGTTGCATTCTCTTCCATGTGTGCTGGCTGTGCTGTGTTAACCACGGATATGTAGGCAAGCAGGTCTTCTCCACTTTAATCGCCAGCAACGCAAGTGATTTAAATATTTGCTCTGGGTCTAGCAGCTAATGTGCTCTCTATAAAAGCTGTGGACAAGGCAGACTTTATTACCTTAATGCCAAATTAGTTTCACTGGACTTTGACCCGACAGCAATGCTCTACTTGACCAATGCCTCCGTGCTGCAGATTAAATACTGTCCTCATTAGATGAAGCAATGCCCTAATGAATGTCGGTTTACGCTTTTGCAGCTCACCTCTCTGTCTGTCTCTCCAGGTACCGATATCTCAGTTGGAGAGGAGGTAGCCATCAAGTTGGAATGTGTGAAGACCAAACACCCCCAGCTCCACATCGAGAGCAAAATCTACAAGATGATGCAGGGTGGAGGTACTGTATACTCCTGACACACCACGTACACCCACATCCTGCCACTCTGAAGTACTCTGCATCGATATTTACAAGCACTTAAAAATATAAGCCAGCAATCCATTCGTCATTGTGAATTGTGTGTGTGTGTGTATCCAGGTCTTATGATACATCCATGCTTCAGACAGAGAGGCTGCATCAGAGCCCAAGTAGTGCTTCTTTTTTTTTTAAATAACACTAATGGGTGGACCCATGCTGCACAGGTGCCTACTGAAACCACAGACGTGTGCTTCAACCAAGTTCACACACTAGTTCTCCTTCACTGGTGGATGAATTCAGGTCTTATTAGTGTTTTCTGTCTTGAGAGCAAACGGTGTACTTGACTTCATGACGAAGAGACGGTTGGTCCCTCAAAGCACAACTGTGCACACGCAGGCGTTTGTATTTTTGTTCCAGCATGGTGGCTGACCCAGACTGTGGGAGGTATATTAGTTTGTATGTATATAAATAGCGTGTGTGTGTGTGTGTGTGTGTGTGTGTGTGTGTGTGTG
The DNA here is from genome assembly GCF_004354835.1 of Perca flavescens. NCBI lineage: Eukaryota > Metazoa > Chordata > Actinopteri > Perciformes > Percidae > Perca > Perca flavescens. The sequence continues at coordinate 28,881,316 of NC_041345.1, read as the reverse complement.
TGTGTGTGTGTGTGTGTAATTTAGTTGCTGAGCTACAACATTTTATTGCTGTCTGCCTGTAGAAGGAAATGCCAGATGGCCTCTTCGCCTGGGCAACGTCAGCCAATTAGCAGCTACTACCAAACCAGCTGGCCAGTGCCTTTACACTGCTCCTGTGTGAGGGGTAGGGCCAGGCAATATATCGATATTTGAGAATAGATATCATCTTAGATTTTGGATATCGTAATACGGCATAAGTTTAGTCTTTTTTTCAAAATTTGAAGTGATGTAATTTTCTGAACTTAGCAGACCTACTAGCTGTTGTATTATTTGCCTTTACCCACTTGGTCATTATATCCACATTATTGATGATTCTTTATCCAAAATCTCATCGTGAAACTGTTTTGGGAAAGCACCAATAGTCAACCCTACAATATTGTCGCAATATCGACCATTGATTTATTTGGTCAAAGAATATTGTGATATCTTTCTAGTGTGGGGTCATGGACAATGGACAATTTAGTGTTACTTATTCTAAGCCTTAAACCACCATAGAGTTGATACAATGAATAATTACAACTGCGTGATGCACACATTAAACATCCTCCATTATGTAAGAAGGTCTCGTATAAAGAAAATGGCTTTAGTGCTCCTTGGCATATATTTTTGGTTTCTTTGAGGCCAAGGGACAGTCCTACTGAATTTATAGTGAACTCGTCCAAACACTAGAGGAAGGAGCATTAGTGATGGTAGTTTGACTCTCCTGTTTTACTTTGCCATTTGATTGGACAAAGGGCTTCTGTTCTATCACGGTTTAACAGAAACATTCCAACCACAGTTTATAATTACTAGGTGCTTGGTCTTATTGTGATTATTTTGGTAACTTTTGAAACCCTTTGCATCGCAGCACTAAATAAATAAGCACTAAATATATTCCCCCTTCCTCCCCGTTTCCTGCTCCCTGCTCTCCTCCAGTGGGTATTCCAACGATTAAGTGGTGCGGGGCCGAGGGGGACTACAACGTGATGGTGATGGAGCTGCTGGGGCCCAGTCTGGAGGATCTGTTCAACTTCTGCTCTCGAAAGTTCAGCCTCAAGACAGTCCTGCTGCTGGCTGACCAGATGGTGAGAGAAAAGAGGAACTGAGAGCTAATGGCAATAAGGACTGTGACGTTTTTGTCATTGTGAAAACGGCATGTTTTAGGGCTGCACAATATGAGGAAAATATGCGATAAACATTGTTGAATATGGCGATACCGATATTACTTGTGAGAAATCAACAGATATTAAAGTGCACTGCATTTCTGCTGATTTCATTTTCCGCTAAATAGAGCGAACTACTTGTTGACTTTAAAACCAAAAATCATTTCCAACTTTCTTCTATTGACCAAATTGAACATTAAATGAAATGCAAAAGGCGTCACTTAAAAGTGACAGTCACATTTTAATGTGCCGTTTTCTACTGATATTTTCTTTACACTTACTCCAAAAAATCAGTGTCTATTGCGATGCTTTTCAGCCTTTCGCGATGTGTTTATTGTGCAAGGTTGATATTGCGATGAGGATAAAACTATATTGTGCAGCCCTAGTGTGTTTTTGCATGTTTGAAGTGCTCATATTATGCTTTTTGGCTTTTCCCCTTTATTGTGTTGTATATATATCTTTTTTTTTTTTTTTGTGTGCACGTTATAGGTTTACAAAGTGAAAAAGCCCAAAGTCCACCCCAAAGGGACTTTCCAACAGAAAACACTGTTCACAAACTGCTCCAAACTGCTCTATTGTAGTACAGCCTTTACTTCAGAGACAAAACCTGCGTCACTTTGTAACACACGTTATAATGCTCACCTAGCTGCTAGCATGGCGCGCCCTCAAACCAAGCTAGTTAGAGCGGACGTTACGTATGAAAGATAATTTGTCAACATTTAAATAACTTGCCACTCTGAAACATCTTGCTCCAGTCTAGGTTGTACGGCTGAACCGTACCAAAGATGGAATAGAAGTGAGAGGCCTCACTCTGTAGCTAAAACAGAGAGCTCAACACACGGGGTGAAAAGAGGAGCTGCAGCAATGTGCAGTACAACAAAAATGTTTTTTTTTTTTTTAAATGAGCATGATATGAGGTCTTTTAAGGCTGACACCAGATCCTCTCCCCTCCTAGATCAGCCGCATTGAGTACATCCACTCCAAGAACTTCATCCACAGAGACGTGAAGCCAGACAACTTCCTGATGGGGCTGGGCAAGAAGGGCAACCTGGTCTACATCATCGACTTCGGCCTGGCCAAGAAGTACCGCGACGCCCGCACACACCAGCACATCCCCTACCGCGAGAACAAGAACTTGACCGGCACCGCCCGCTACGCCTCCATAAACACACATCTGGGCATCGGTAAGACCAGCGTCCCCCCAAAAATACTGTCGTCTGCCGCGATTGGATAGACCCGTCCGGGCTGCTGATCTGACTCTGTTCTCTCTGTCCTACAGAACAGTCCAGGCGGGACGACTTGGAGTCGCTGGGCTACGTCCTCATGTACTTCAACCTGGGTTCTCTGCCCTGGCAGGGCCTCAAAGCCGCCACCAAAAGGCAGAAGTACGAACGCATCAGTGAGAAGAAAATGTCCACGCCAATCGAGGTCCTCTGCAAAGGCTACCCATGTACGTTGAGCTGCTCCCTCCCAGATGAAGGATGTTAAGAACCATGTAATTAAGCGTTGATCCTAACCAAACCCTTGTATGTTCCGGTCCGTTTCCTCCTCCCACAGCCGAGTTTGCCACCTACCTGAACTTCTGCCGCTCGCTGCGCTTCGACGACAAGCCTGACTACTCGTACCTCCGCCAGCTCTTCAGGAACCTCTTCCACAGACAGGGCTTCTCCTACGACTACGTCTTTGACTGGAACATGCTCAAATTTGTAAGTTGTATTATCACATTGAGGGATTTGGTTCAGAAAATGTATTGTCACCGTATTTGGTTGCATACTATCATTCAGTCCAGGTTCATTTATATTCCACCTTAAAGACACGGACTTCTTTTTATTTAAAGATCCGTACCGTGTTAACTATATCCAAACATGTTCAAGTTGTAAATCACTTGTACTGTGGAGTGAGGGAGACTGTCTGGACCACTCGTGAATTTCAGTAGTACCGAAGAGAACATTTCAACAGGTCAATGCCATAAATTGAGTTAAAAGGGTAATTTCGGTATTTTTCAACCTTATTTTCCCATGCATTTGTGTCTTTCGTGACTAATGTTAACAAAAAGATCTTTGAAGTTGGTCAGGTATTGAGCGAGAATGCTGTAACCGGCAGCCGTAAACCGGGCTGCAATGTAATCCGTATAGATAGCGTAGACAAATACGCATTATCGATTTGGTCGATTGAAAGTGCACTTTTTGCCATGGACAGGCTCAGATTATTATTCTAAATGTCTGACTACATAATGGAAAGGATCCCTACGGAGATGGGCCTTTTTTGTCAAAGAGTAAGATCTTTTGTTTACCCAGAAACCGCTCTGAAATCGCTATCCCCTAACCCACCAGACTCTATTTAAATAATCAGTACTTTCAGCGTGTATAGAGCCAGCATATTTTCACATGTAAATGTTCCACAACCCTTCCACAACATTTCCACTAAACCAGAGTGGTGATTGTTGGAACAGTGGAGAACCAAGCCGGCCTTTGACAGTTTTGTTTGGTTCCGGTAGACTTTGAATGAAGTGTGTTTTTTACAATGATAAAAATACTGTTGTGGTGGGTTAGGCGATGGAGATTTCGGGGCTGTCTTGTGTTATTAAACAAAGGATCTTACTCTTTAACAAAAAGGTAGGGATACTTACCATAATGTCGTCAGACACTTGGAATAATAACCTGGTATGTAAGGAAAACCAGAAAGAGGCTATTCAGGTTCAAAAGGTAACTGCTACTGGATATTGAGAGCCAAATCAAATGTGTGTCTGTGTGTGTCAGGGTGCCAACAGGGCCGTGGAGGACGCAGAGAGGGAGCGTCGGGAGCGTGAGGAGAGGCTGAGGCACAGCAGGAACCCCGCAGCCAGGGGCATGCCCTCGGCCTCTGGAAGAGCCAGGGCGGCGCCGGACGTCGCAGCCCCCTCTCCACTCAACCCTGCCTCACACACAGGTCCACACACACACACACACACACACACACACACACACACACACACACACACACACACACACACACACACACACACACACACACACACACACACACACACACACACACACACACACACTTCAAACAGGAAAACAACAAGGGGAAGGCTGAAATCAACTGGCTGACCGGTCATAATCCAGCCCGTGTGTTGTAATTTTACATGTGTAGTTTCACGACGAGAGCCGGAGCTTTCTCATCCACCGATTTGGAAATGTCTTAACTCTTTTTTTTTTTTTTTTTTTTTCTTGTCCAGGTCTGGAGAAGGAGAGGAAGGTGAGCATGCGTCTTCATCGTGGGGCACCTGTCAACATCTCCTCTTCAGACCTGACGGGACGCCAGGACACATCCCGCATGTCCTCACAGGTAAGACACGCACAGACACACACAACTGCTGAGTTGTTGGTCACGAAATCCACAACAGGTCTGACGTACCAAACTTGGTCTGCGCAGTAGAGCAGAAATACAATCTCACTCAATGGGAAGTAAAGAGAACAAAGGGAGGACTGCCAGTAAATATTATGAAATGTGTAATTCGGGCTTAATTGCCTTAACAAGTATTCACAAAAAAAGGGGAACCATGTATCACAAGAGAGCACACTGTCTGTCTGTATCAGCATGTGCAGACTTCCCTTTTTCACTTGTACCAAATGTAGTTTGTTCCCCTTTTCTTGCATTTTACGTTTGCTGACGTGAAGCAGCCAAACGGCAATAGTTTTGTAACCGCAGAACTGTGACAGGTTAATGCCAGGGCGTCCTGCTGGTAGTGTGGATCTGAACGGAGGAGCTGAGATCCGCCGGGCTGTTTCAACGCCTTCATTGGGTCCTTTGTTTCCTTCCCTCTTGTAGACCTAGTGCTCCCCCAAAGAGTGTAACAGCCACTGGAGGTGTTTTTTGGAGAAAAGCTACAGATTTATAATTATGAAACCTGTTCAAATAGACAGGTTTAAATTCTCTGTGCCTTTTTATTCCTTCAAAAAAATGGGTGGGATGTTTTCTGCTTATCATAAGATGTTAATAAAGGTAGGTAACAAAATATAAAAAAAATTACTTTTTGTACATATTTTCTAAAACTGTCACTATATACTGACAGTAGCACATGATGCAGATAATCGGTTCCCCTGCGTCCTTCTAGTGCTCCTATTGGCTTTTGCAAGTTTCCACCGCGCCCGAAGATAACCAACCAACCAATCCGAATCGAGGAGTCTCTAACGCTCTGTCAGTGACCGCAGCGTTGACAAAATGAGTCACGATTCTAAAAGCGCATTACCTATTTCTCTCCTCGAATGTTTTCAGAACTATATTTTAGCCACGGTTTACTGTTTTAAAATGCGAGTTTGTGACCAAGCCTAACCAAAGCTAAGAACCGGCAACCGGTTTTTGTTTCTGAAAACATGGGGGCTGTATTCACAGAGAACTTCACACATTCAAAGAACACATTGAAAGCCCAAATGTAGGGCAGCGTTTCACATGAGGAGACTCTTCACTCTACAAAAACATAACCAGCTTTCTAATTGGCATTGATGATGATGATGATGACCTAACTATTGTACTTTTTTTTTTTTTTTTTCTTCGTCTCTTCTGCAGGCCCTGTCCCGGGTCACACCCAGTGGCCTTCAGTCCGCAGCTCCACGGTGAAACCCTCCCATCCATCCGTGCACCATGTAGGCCTCAACGTGCTCCACCTGCAGCAGACACACACACACACACACCTACACTTACACCTAAATATTACACACACCTACACCTAAATATTACACAAACAGGACTCTTAAATGACACAGGACTACCAACTAATGCTGAGTCAGGCTGCGCTCTTGTTCACTTGACAGAGGAAAAGCTACACAACCAGGAGTGTATGTGTGTGTTTGTGTGTGGGGGTGGGGTGTGAGAGGTAGGCGGGTGGAGTACAGTTTGGTAGCAGCCACGGCTTCCCTTCTTCTCCAATGGAAGATGTGGGAACCCCCCCCCCCCCTCTTACAGTTGATCAAGCCATGGATTCACTTTCTTTTTAAACTTTGGTTTTACTTATTTTTGTTCTTTAGCATTAAAACTTTCTCTGACACCAGCTCCACTGATCAGACTTCACAAAGGGCTGGAGAATGATTCTGTAAGCTGTTAAAAATAAAATAGCGTGTGGGACATTTTTTGATTCTGAAAGCAGGAAGAGGTGTGATCCATCATGGCAGTGTTAAATGACACTGAGACTCCTTACACCCCCACAAGTCAACTTTTTATTTTGTTTAAGGTTTAAATGTAAAGGTAGGATAACCCACGTTGTTTTTAAGAATAGGACAAAAGGTGTTTGAATGCTCTATTTTCAAAGGTGATCCCATACATCCCCCAGAGTTATTATTTCTTTGTTTATTTTATTTTTTTGGTCCTCCTCAGGTGCATTGGAACCAGGATGTTGTAGTAAATCCAAAAAAACACACGGCACATTTTCTGTCTGTCTTCAGGTTGTGATGCGGTGTGCTGCCTTGGAAAGCTGTGAATGAATCGATCTGTCCACATTGAATGGATGAGATGTTGTTTTTAAGCCGGTGAATAGTGATGTGGTTTTGTTGTGTGTTTGTGTGCTTCTGTCTTAGGGTTCTACAAGCTCAAAGGGGGTGGGGGATAAACCTGTTGTGGCGTTATTTACTTTTAGGGTTTTACCATCCTGACCTCACTCTGGACCACTTGACCCTCTGGCCATTTCCTACCTAGACCTCGTCAAACGCTCACGGTCTGCCTAACCCATGCTTAAAATGTCTTTTTTTCCCAATGGAATGCTACATCATACTACTCGACAGTTTCAGTCCACCAGCACAGAGCAAACGAGGCGCTGGTATAGCCCCGTCCAAGACTGGGCAACAACTCCACAACTGAGGCATACTAGTGGTTATTTTGCAGTCATTATTGTTGGAGAAATGCATCCTGTTAAGCAAAACAAATGGCTCTTTAGTGAGTTTGGTCTTCTAGCCTTATTTAAATAATTTAACATAGACTATGTGCCAATGCAGCGGATGTTGCTACATGGTAGCACAGTGTACAACTAAACTATGTCGGCTCTACTGGAGCCAGTCTGTCCTTGACACGTGACAACATTAAAGGCACACTCCACCAAGTTTACGCGTCCAGATCAGTTTATTAATCCCGAAGGGCACTGCTCCGCCTGTGGAAACGGGTGTGGATTGTCATCCGTAGAGAAGACTGTCGAGTTGCGTCATGGGAAATGTAAGATCCAGGGCTTTCGGGGATTGATCCAGACAATGGGGGGTAGGGGGAAGGTTTATAGCTTATCCCCTTTTGCCTTCCTTTCGACCATTTTTTAGTTTGTTGCAAGTTCCATGACTTTAGGGGAGCACGATACTAAATGCCAAGTGTTCCTGTATCGTGAAATAAAAAAAAAATTATAAAAACGGGTGGCATAGATGGCGCACAATAAGGTTCAGAGATACAACCGACGAAAAAAGGCTTAATGTAATTAGTACAGTTCAATTAAACCTTGATCAGCTGATCTTTCTGACCAACTCGGGACACCCCCGTTAGGTCTGACGAGAGCGGTCAGAGTCCAGGTAGAAAATGGACCGGCGTGCCTTTAACATCGGGCTCAATGGAAAGTGAGGAGGTTTTGTGGAGAGCGAGGTTTTCGGACCGAGTGTTGTCTTAAGAAAAGGTCCCAGCGCTACTGGAGCCACGGGCCCCGGTGACCTGTGTCCTTCCACCTGAGCAGTCGGCCGATCCGACCAATGAATCCTGCCGATTTCGGAAGTAGGAAGTCCTCGATGTGGTAGACTGGTTGCAAAGTATTGTAGGCTGTTTTTCTGTAGTTTGAGGGAGAAGGGGTTGTAGTGGTAATTTGTACATGTTTGTTCTGTTGTGTATAGGATGTGCTTACTGTCTACCACGTCCACATGAGCCGCTGTACGGTTCTGGATAGTAACGGCGGTGTATGGAGGGACTGGGAATGCCTCACTCCATTAGCTTAAAAAAAAAAAAATATATATATATATATATATATATATATATATATATATAAAAATAAATAAAATCTCACCTGGGGGCTTGAACGGAAAAAACGAAAAACAACAAAAAAAAGTGATTGGATTAATTTTGTTTGTCACACTGATGATGGCTATGATAGATGCAAGTACACTTTAAGGGATAATAGTTTTTTTTTCTCAGTCTGTCATGTCTGCTTCTCTCAGTTCTTTATTTTGTCACCTCCTGTCCAATGTTGCTTTTAACTGCGGTGGATATGGTCACTCATGTCCCACAACGCATCACTTACTGTGGATTCATGGGAAATCTCTCTTTCCACTCCCACCTTAAGACTTTTGCTCCTCATTTGTAATGCCACTGTATTTGTGTATTTTAAAAGTGTAAATAAATTAATAAGTACTTGTATATGTTTTTTTTTTTTTTTATTGATTGGGCTGGCTGAAATTAAAAGATGAGAAAATAAGATATTTGGGGTGGGTTTGCATATTTTTCTTGTGTGATTTTAAATAGTTGGAAACCATCCTCTGGAGACCTTAAATGTCCATACCAGAAATGATGATGATGATGTCATTCTGTGGACCTACAGTGTACACAGTACATCACCTTTAGGATCCAGAACTCTGGGATTGGGGATCAGGCTGTTCTCTGAAAACGGTGTTAAATACCTGAAGCTCATAACACATAAAATCACAACTCCACATCAGTGCTAATGGTGTGTACGTAGGCGGCATAACAACTTTGTGAGTTGATTATGTAATATATCAGAGCTATGTTTTCAAGATGTTCCCCCTAGTGACCAGATAAAGAATTGTAGCTTTAAAGTAGATGGTGTTACATCACACACTAAACCACACCAAAGCCCTATTCACACAGCACTAGTATTACCTGGGGACCTGTAGTAATTTCTAATAATTGTGGAGGTCATCTGGTCTAAATCCCGTGCAAATCTGCCATGTCTTATTTGTCAAGTAAAAATTCCACCGTAAATGAACTACTATATTTTGCCAAACACTGAGGTTGAGTGATATTAGTCTTGTGGGAATGGGTGTCTGTTATTTAGAATTGTGTTGGCAATTATGTGAATTAAAGTTTTGACAGAGCCTCAACATTGAATGCGGGGGACAATGTCAGTAAATGAGTAAAATACAGACTTCACTTGTCCTGTACAAAGGCACTGCACCAAACCTAAACAAGAGGGGATACATTTCTAAATCACATGAGGTCCCCTTGTAATATAGTCCCATGCAAATAGGGCTTAAAAGACCTTTTGAAAAATATAAGTAAACAAGAACAACTCTCCAAATCCAAAAACTGGAGTGCTAAAACTCATATGTGATGTCCTCAAGATAAAATGTGCTCCATAGAAAATGTAAAAGATGTTCTAGATGACCCTGAGAGCACCCAGGGGAACGTTCTGAGTATATGGAAACCTTTTCTGTTTCACAACTGATAACGCAATAGAATAGAACATAATCAGACTCCCATTTGTTGTCTACGGAGCAGCTCCACACTTAGTACAAGTTTGAGGATTACGTCTCTGGTTTCAGGCTTTAAAGTGCCCATGTTATGGAAAAAAACAAATCACTTTTTCTGGTATTTGGGGTGTTATTTTGTGTCTCTGGTGCTTCCAAACGCATACAAACTTTGAAAAAAATCCATCCATGCTGTTTTGAGTGAGGTACAGTTTCTGAATGTGTCCTGCATTCATTCTCCGGGTGAGCTGTTCAAAATCGGCACGGCTTTCTACGTCAAACGAGGGGCACTAGCAGTTAGCATGCTGGCTCATTCTCAATGGCAAAACGCTGCTACAACACACACAAATTCACCCTAATCTACAAAATAAATTGTATAGAACTACTTCCATGTCCCTGTTCTGCAGGTATTCCACGCAAAGTTGGAAGCGCGCCCTCGTTTAAGAAGTCTCCCTGCTAATCCTGCCTTGTACTGGCCGAAGTTGGAGAAAACAGCTAGCTAGCTCATATGATCCTTACCTAGCTACTGCGTGTGTGCCACTGACAACAAAGATGTTACAGAAGTTGGGAGGTCTCACTCTGTAGCTAAAACGGAGACCTGAGCACAGGGTGAAAAGAGGAGCTGCAGCAATGGGCAGTACAACAAACAATATGGTGTTTTTTGAAAATTAAACCACGGAAACCTATTCTGATACAATCTCAAATTACAATTATGAACCTGAAAATGAGCATAACATGGCCACTTTAAAGGAGAGAGTAGCTCATGCACACCAACCTCGACTGAACTTTCCTCGGCTGTTGGAATAACATTACATTATCATCAACATTATCATCTTAGGTTTCACATATCGGTCTTAACCTGGTGCATCTTTAATATCTTATAACAGTCCATCACTATGAAGCGCTGGGGTGTCCAGTGGGAAAATAGAAAATAGTTCCTCGCAGCACACCACTGGGTGGCGCACTGAGGCAACATGAGCACCTGCCTACTGCAGCACAGGCAGGGCAGTTACACAACAGGTCGTTGCTTCTCCTCCCTGCAGGATGTGAAGAGATCCACGGTGAGAACTCTCCAACCAAATGAGAGAAAGGATGCAAAGTGTGTGTGTGGGGGGGAGTTAATGTTTGGTTTGTTTGTGTATTTAAAAAAGAAATATGAGCATCTGTGAGCATCTCAAAATGTGAGCATCTGGAGTATTATTCCAGGGGGGAAATGTCTGTGTAAGAGGGTACCGGGGTGAGTTGAGTGTGTGCGTAAGAGAAAACACACACACACACACGTTTTTTGTCCAGTGGTAGAGTGGGAGTGGGGCAGGGGGAGCGCTGACGTCAGCAAACTACAGTCTCCGCCCCCTCCCCCAACCCCCTCCCCTCCCCCCTACAGCAACAGCACAGTATTTATTCCCTGGTTATTAACACTCTGTCAGTCAGAGCATTACAGCAGCCGCACACCTCTGGGTGCAGCTTCCGACCAATGCAAACACATCACTGATGCACCTTAAGCCCCCGATGTCCAAAAAAAGTGCCTCGGAACACACCGAAGCGACACCGACTTGAGCGTACATTCTGCGCGAGACGTAATACAAAAAAAATGTAAACCGGGAATGACGAACGCGTCACGTGGGTCTGGCTTCTCCAGCCGATAGTAACGGAGGCTCGCTCGAAATACGATCTCTTATTTTACGAAAATAGTTCACTGAAATGTGTTTCTGAAAACATTTTAAGCGGGAAAAAATAGGCCGAATGCTGAATCTGTCTTCACTTCAGATCGACAAAAGGTCATTTTGAAAGATTTTCGTCAGATTTTGAGAGGCTGTTCGTCACTCATCCCGCTGGTTATTTCCCGGGGTTAGCACTGCCACCAATCAGATCGGTGGAGTGAGTCCGACTGCCCGCCCTCCGAACCCAGCAAGTCAGGTCGGCCACGGAACACACCGAACAGACTCAAGTCACCGACCTCGCCAGACTGTCTGACGGCCGATTATCAGGTTGGTGGGTCAGGGCCAACATACACGTACACGTACATGGGGGACTTAAAGGAACACGCCGACTTATTGGGAATTTAGCTTATTCACAGTAACCCCCAGAGTAAGACAAGTCCATACATACCCTTCTCATCTCCGTGCGTGCTGTAACGCTGTCTGACGGTTCCAGCATTAGCTTAGCCCAGCACAGATCCTGCAGGTAACTGGTTCCAACTAGCCTACTGCTCCCAATTGTGACAAAAGTGACAAAATAACGCCAACATGTTCCTATTTACATGTTGAGATTTTAGAGTCTGGCGTGTACAAAAAAAAACAACGTAACATGAGACACAGCCATCTTCTAACAGTAAACAAACCGAGAACTATATTCTCAGACAGGCTTGCTGCGAGCATATCACTCGGCCCAAGTACTATATTCTTCCGCCTGAGAATATAGTTCCCGGTTTGTTTACAGTTAGAAGACGGCTGTGTCTCATGTTACGTTGTTTTTTGTACACGCTGTGACTCTATAAATCACAACATGTAAATAGGAACACGTTGGTGTTATTTTGTCACTTATTCGGAGCAGTAGGATTACTGGAACCATTCACCTGCATGTTCTGTGCCGGCCTGATGCCACTGGAGCCGTCAGACAGCGTTACAGCACGCACGGAGATGAGAAGGGTATGTATCAACTTGTCCTACTCTGGGGGTTACGGTGAATAAGCTAAATTCCCAATTAGAGTAGTGTTCCTTTAAGGCTTAGGTTGCTAGTTGGTATGGGGAAAGTAGTCTCTTCCACTTCCAGGATTGCTCTGTTGCCGCTGGAAATTCTGCCGGATGTCCCTCTTTTTGGCCAAACGTCTGTTACTTTCCCCTTTCTTTGTGTTGTAATTGTAAACTCCGGTGGATTTGTGAGGACTATGGTTAACCGCTCCTCAGATCTCTGCAGGGTAAATCCAGACAGCTAGCTAGACTATCTGTCCAATCAGAGTTTTCTGTTGCACGACTAAAACAACTTTTGAACGTACGCACGTTCCACCAAAACAAGTTCCTTACCCGAGGCTATTTTGCAGAGGCGCCGTGGCTCCATCCATGACGACTGTGACTGGTTTAAAGAAATGCCAATAAACCAGAAAGGGCAAAGTAAATGAAAATACAATAGTATTCTTGATTTGATTTTTTTATACTGATACGCCTAATTCATATGCACACTGTAGAAAAACGTGGACGTAGTGTGGATAGAGTTAAGAAAATGACATGGTTAGGCTTGGTATTTTCATTTGGTCAGAGTGGAGGAAGCCTGCGTGCAGCTGGGGTGGAACAAGCAAGCAATCCCAAGAGCTGACTGTGATACAGGAGGACACCTGTCAATCAAGCAAGTGTAGGATTCTCGTAGGGTACAGATTTGATCATTGGCAAATTATCAACGATGTTTTATCAATATTAATAAAGTTATGAATATGGTTATTAATAACTTCATCAAATCGACAAACAATCAAAACGGGGCACCACCCTGCAAGTCAGGGACCAATAATCAAACTGTGGAACAGTCTCATTTCTGTGGTAATCCTTTAAAAAGGAAATAAAGGAAGGGGTGAATCCAAGCACGGACCTGATCGACCAGCAATTATTAAAACAAGTACACAAATAATCACAAGCAACTGCTAATTAAGTATAATAAGATTTATTAACGTCACAATTATCAGTAGCTAATCAATAATCCTTCAATAATAAACTTATATATCTTTTACAATATCACAACCAAAACAAAGCAAAAACAAAGCAGCATGTGTCATGGACACGTCTGTGTGTGTGTGTGTGTGTGTGTGTGTGTGTGTGTGTGTGTGTGTGTGTGTGTGTGTGTGTGAGCGAAAGAGGAGGGGCGGTGTCAAAATCATAGACAGTATATAATGGACCAATAGACCCCGTTGCTCTGGACGGAGACCAGTGAAGGCTATTAGAAGCACTTTTCCGGTGATGGCCAGCTTTACTGCGCAGCCTCCAACTGAGAGAATGTGACGTGAGCAACGTGTCTGAAAGTGTGAAGTCTTCTGGTAGCTGTGCCGAGAGAAATCTCAATCATTCCCAATCTTACAGAGACGGAGAGTGTAGGTATATGTAAGGAGATAACATAGACACAGGCTAATTATTGCTAACTAACATGCTAGTTAACATTAGTAATTAAACCTAAACAGCTAATGTAAGTCGAAACTGCCTGCAAGCTTTTCCTGTACTGTACGGTAATTCCTCTACTATGCGACAGTAAGTCACTTGGTTATGACACAATCGTTAGCTTATATTTACAAAAACGTCTGCTACGGAGCCATAACGTGAGGTACAAGGTAATGGAGCCTTTTATACATTGTCGTGTTTCTTTGGAACTAAACAACGGACAGAGTCTTCAAACATTTCTGATGTAAAGTTATTCGCAGTCAAGTGATGTAAAAAAATAAATGGCGGTCAGCGGAATGCTAACAGGAGGTGATGGCCAGTTAGCAAGAAAATGGCGCCATAGATGGCTCGAGTTCTGAAGCGAAGCTTACCCCTTTGGTCAAAATGTAGTCCTAACACAAAAACCAAAATGGCTACTCCTGTGAGCTGCACAAAACTATTTAGCCTCAAGAGGGCACGAGGAGGGGCTGAAGAAGCCGAGGGGGTTGCTAGGCAACGCACACGCTTAGCCTAGTTACTAGGTCATGTGTTAGCTCTGTACAAGGTGATGCCGACTCCACGTCTGAAGCTAGCACCGTTAGCTCGGGAGCTACAAGCTAGCTTGGGTCAGTCCGTTTGTTTCTGTCCATAGATTTCCACAGAAATGAAACAGAGCGGGTCCCTGGCGCTCGTCAGCATCCACGGAGAAACTTCCCTCCAAAAAGGCAGCAAGGGGGCAAGTTTAGTCGACTTTGAGAAGAAAACGTTGTTTGTCCTTCTCCTGCAGGTATGAAAAACATTGGTGCGTTTTTCGTAGGATCCACGGTGCTCTTTGGACACCGAAAATAAATCCACTTTCTCCAGAAAATGGAAGTTTTAGCACAAGCGCTTGTGCGCTCCCCTCAGCAACGGAGTTGCAATGGAAGACGAGGGAGTGTCCTAGGATCAGGTTATTTATAGGTTAAGATTTCATGCTGTGTTTATGGTCCCGCTGAACCAATAGGAAGACTCGAAACTCTTGAAAGGGTGAAGACTACAATCTTGTAGTCCTTTGACTTCCTGCCAGTTGTGAGGCGTTTCCCTTCTGGCTGGCACTTTCGCATAGAGGTGTGAATTAACCAGGCTTTGGAGTTTACATACAGGCCACGATTTGTCTCTCTGATCAGCTCAATCTGAGGCCTTTTGGTTAAATCAGGTTTCACCAGCTTCTTGGTTCCCAACATAAGCATGCCCCAATGCACAAGTCTCTTAATACTTAAAGCTGCACTAATCCATAGCTGTACATTGATTTTTTTACTTTTAATACTTGGAAGTACATTTTCATGATGATACTTACATTATTTTACTTAAAGTGCTCATATTATGCTTTTTGGCTTTTCCCCTTTCCTTTATTGTGTTATACATCTTTTTTTGTGCACATTATAGGTTTACAAAGTGAAAAAGCCCAAAGTCCCCCCCAAAGGGACTTACCATCTCCAACAGAAAACACTGTTCACAAACTGCTCCAAACAGCTCTATGGTAGTCCAGCCTTTACTTCAGAGACCAACGTGGTCACTTTGTAACACACGTTATAATGCTAGCCTAGCTGCTGTCAGAGCACTCCCTCATGCTCTGCTTCTGACTGGCTAGTAGTCCTTACTTTGTTACTGCGCATGTGCGACTCCCAACAAAGATGGAACAGAAGTGCGATGCCTCACTCTGTAGCTAAAACAGAGAGCTCAACACACAGGGTGAAAAGAGGAGCTGCAGCAATGTGCACTACGACAAAAAATTTGTGTTTTTTTGAAAATTAAACCACATAAACCTATTCTGATATAACCTCCAAATACAATTATGAACCTGAAAATGAGCATAATATGAGCACTTTAAGTAACATTTTCAATGCAGGACTAGTATTTGTTACAGTGTGGTATTAGTGCTTTTCCTTGAGTAAAGGATCTGAATATACTTCTTCCACCGCTGGCTGTACACCAGCGCAGAGTTACTTATATTCTGGCTGTTATGGAAAAACTCAGGAGCAGCACAACTCTGGCTATGTGAAGAGGGTTTCGGGAGACTACAAAGAAACCTTTCATGAGATCTCGACCGAGGAGACTTTTATGGCGTTTTTCCATTACATGGTACCTGCTCGACTCTACTCGCCTCGACTCGCTGTGCGTCCGTTTTCCATTGCAGATTTTAGTATCGCCTCAGTGTGGCTGGTCGTCATAGCGACTGCCGTGGGCGTGGCTTAGTAGCTTGCTTTCCCATTGACATATCCCCGACGCATTTCCTGGTTCTCCGTCTCCGTAAACAACATGATATCAAAGAGATAGTTAACGTTTACTGCTCCAGACACAAGAGACTGGAGCCAGTTGAAGACTGTTCTAACGCTCAAACAGCAGGGTCTGCTCGCTCCCAGGCGAGAGTTTCCAGGGAATCCGGGCAGAAAAGATTAAAATAAAAAATTAAGACATAGGCTACTTTATTGATCCCGCATAGGGGAAATTACAACTGAGCCTTTGCACAGAAAGGGATTGCCAGGTCATGTGATCCACAGAGAGACAACAGGCATGGCGTGACTGGACGGAGATCATGGCAGATCTGAGTCACAGAGGTGGAAAAAACTACTTCCAGGCAGGTATAAAAAAACAAAAAACAGGGCAGAACTACAAGAGAATTCACTCGGGATGAGGCCAAAAGTGTAACCACAGAAGGTTTCACAACAAACCAGTGAAGAGGAAGAACTGGTTGAAGGTTGGGCCAGAGGTTTTGATGTGAATTTATAAGGGCACAAATCTATTCTACCAATAATAAAGCTGACATTTGTCCTGCCCTAAGAGGTGCAACAAAACTGACAAGAGACTCAGCAAGATCTCAGTCAACAAGTCTATATACACACCCACACACACACAGTCCTGGGAAGAGGTCCAATCAGCCAGATTAACCGACAACATGTGAGTGGGCGTTCAGGGCCTTTTAACTCGCGTAGTGGCAATGAGAGGAAATGGACCTCAGGTGTGACGAGCAGCAGGTGAGAGGAGGTGAGAGGACCAGACACACAGGACGGAGAGGGGGGAGGGGGGACAGGACGGATCCTAACAACTAGCCTACGAATTAACAGAAAACCTGATACAAACTTTTTTTTTTTTTTTTTAATTAGTCGGCATTTGCCTCGCAGGGATGGTCTCATAAAAGCCATTATCGAGTTGCGTTATGGGAAGTGTAGGTGTTTTTGGAAGATGATCCTTATTTTTTATTTATTTATTTTGTACATCTGTCTGTTGCAAGTTTATGAAAGCACAAAAATAATGTGCTGGACAGCCCATTTAATATTAAAATTAAAAAAAATACTAGTTAGCATACTACTGTTTTGAATTCAGTTTATTTTTTTATGTGATAATGCATTGAAAATTAAAGGGTCAACCTACCTTTTTACGGTCTTATTAAAGACCAAGGGGGTAAGCTTCTCCCGGAACGCGTAGCTCCTATGGCGCCATTTTGATGCTACCAAGCCATCACCCCCCGTTAGCATTCCATTGACTCTCATTCATTTTGCCGTCACTTTGACAGCGAATAACTTTACATCTGAAGCGTTTAAAGACTATTTGTCCATTGTTTATTTCTAAAGAAACACGACAATGTATAAAAGGCTCCATTACCTTGTATCTCACGTTATGGCTCCGTAACAGACGGTTTTGTAAAAATAGGCTAACGATTGCGTCATAACCACGCAACTTACTGTCGCATAGTAGAGGAATTACCGTATAGTACAGGAGAAGCTCGCAGGCAGTTTGGACTCACATTAGCTGTTTAGGTTACTGATGTTAACTAGCATGTTAGTTAGCAATAATTAGCTAATTATGTTATCTCCTTACTTATACCTACGCTCTCCGTCTCTGTAAGATTGGGAATGATTGAGATTTCTCTCGGCACAGCTACCAGAAGACTTCCAACTTTCAGACAGGTTGCTCACGTCACATCTACGTCTTCAAGCTCAGTTGGAGGCTGCTCAGTTAACGCTCAGCCAGCACCGGGAAAGTGCTTCTAATATCCATAGACAGTATATAAGAAAGGACCAACAGACCCCGTTGCTCTGGACGGAGACCAGTGAAGGATATTAGAAGCACTTTTCCGGTAAGCGCTGAGTGTTACTGCGCAGACTCCAACTGAGAGAGACAACGTAGATGTGACGTGAGCAACGTGTCTGAAAGTTGTAAATCTTCTGGTAGCTGTGCCAAGAGAAATCTCAATCATTCCCAATCTTACAGAGACGGAGAGTGTAGGTATATGTAAGGAGATAACATGGGCACAGGCTAATTATTGCTAAATAAATGTACAAATAAACATATAAGGAATTACTTTTATAGCAAAAGGAAAATCACTCCAAGGGGGAAATTTGTTTGGAACTCTTTATATTCTAACATTCAATGGGAATCAACATGGCTTCTACCGTATAAATTTGTTATCCCCAATAAAATGAAAGAATTACATTTTAAAATACTGCATAATATTTATCCCACAAACAAATTTGTTTCAAGATTTGTGGCTGTGGATAATAAATGTGAATTTTGTAATATTGAAGAAGAAACTATTATACATCTATTCTGGGAGGGTCAATATTCTGTGGTGTTCTGGAAAAAAGTTGAAAACTATTTAAATATATATAAACAGAACCATGAAATTAAATTGGAAGCAAAAGATGTTATTTTTAATTATGACAACAAAAACAAAACAATACACAGAATTGTCAACCTTTTGATTCTACAAGGTAAATTTCATATCCATAAAGCAAAATTTTCTAAATCTCGACCAGCTTTTACTCACTTCAGAATTGAATTCCGGAACTTTTTTGAGTCTATCCAAATTATTAATAATAAGAAAACTATTTATATAGCTGATCTACTGCAAGATTTTTTTCAAGGAAATGAGATCTATAGCCTTGATTCCTCTTCATATTGCCATTATATTGTTTTCTATGTTTATATCTATTTTTTTTTCTCATTATGTATTAAGTGCCCATCTCGACTCTATATATACATATCTTTTATTTTTATATTTTATTTTACTGATATTTATCTTCTTTTTTTATCAAATATGTATGCTGTTCCCTGGTAAATTGTGTAGTTATGTATATGATGCCATACTGTTCAGAAAATGTATAACTTGTTTTGTAAAGTTTTGCAAATAAAAAAAAAAAAAACTGGTAAAAAAAAAAAAAAAAAAAAAAATCTTTCTTTGGCCACTACACCGTTAATAAAAACAACGGGCCAGAAATAGCAGCGCGCGCGGTGTCCTCATTGGTCGCTGGTGAATGAGACGCCACTGGCGGGCGTCACTAGGACCCAGCAGCAGGAGGGCTGCTGCTCCCTGCCCCCTGCCCCCAGCTCTCTCTCTCCCTGCCCGCTGATGGTCTGTGGACGTGCGGGCAGAAACGCGGCTCCGGTGATGAAGCTGGATGAGGGACGGTCACAGCGCTCGCCTGCATCACCCGGTAAGAGAGTCTACCGTTTTTTCACTGCGTCATCACGACTCATTACATTCAATCTCTCCGCTTATAGACAAATGCAAGTCAATATGATAATAACAACAATAACTTTTATTTATATTGCGCCTTTCAAGAAACCCAAGGACACTTTACAGAATGACTGGGATATAGGATTTCGGATATCGGCAAGGGAGGGTGTTCCAGAGGGATGGGGCTACAACGCTAAAAGGGCTGGTGGGAGTGGAGCAGGAACGCGTCTGTCACTCAACAGCCACAGGGAGTGACCCATGAATGTTATAATAGTCCTTTATATAGCCTATCAGGGATCCGTGACGGTCCGTGTGACGCTTATCAGATCAATTTTCTAAGCACAAACGGACATTTCTTCACCTTGACAAATAAAAAAAAAATGTGGATCTTTAACCTTTTTTTTTTCAATTTTCTGTTTTTTTGAGGATCAGAAATTGAGAAAATTATAAAATTGCGTCTAAGCTCCAATTATTCAATGGTATTATCTTCCTCTACTTTGCGGAATATGCAGGTCATTAACTGTAAATGGACAAAAAAAACAAAACAAAAAAAAAAAAAAACTGATGGGGTTTGGGGTCAGAGGTGCTTGCAACTGATGGTTTCGAGTTGGGGGGGGGGGGGAGGGGGGGTTGGGGGGCGTAGCTAGGCGGAACGAGGGAGAGAATACCATTGCAGTAGCCTATTGAATAATTGGAGGTCAGACCGGTCACGCTTATCGGTTCAATTTTCTAAGCACAAACTGACATTTGGAAAAATAGAAAAATGAATTTTTCCCACCTTGACAAATTAAAAAATTTGATCTTTAACTTATTTTTCCAATTTTATGTTTTTATTATTCAGAGCATGATAAATTGAGAAAATTACAAAATTTACATAATTTTCTAAATTTCCGATCCTCTGAATACAAACAGAACATTGGAAAACACTATAAAAAAAAATTAAAATTTTGATATTGGACAAATGTCTGATTGCGCTTAGAAAATTGAACTGATAAGCGTTGACCCGTGACATCACTGTTTGATGCATGTTTCCTCGTACAATGCCAGCCACTAGGGATGCTGTGTGGAGTGACGTGGGAACAAGTCAGGGTTGGCTGGGTTCGTCTTTAAATATAAAACCCTTTTTATTTTGAAATGACAAAAGGCCTAGCCCTAATTCTCAGAGTAACTTACAAACAGTTTTCACTGGACAAACATTTTTATTGGAAGGGCATGGTGGCACTAATTAGTGGTGTAAAGGAAACTGAATCTGACTTTAGTATAATGATTGATAACTTAATACTTAATAAATTAATAATAGGTAAATTGGGAACGTCTGAGGAGGCCCCTGTCCAACAGACTTTCAACTCACACGGGCGGATTGCATCCCTGTGGAGGCTGGGGGCATTGAAAGTGGACAATGTTCAAAGTTTCCATTGCTGAAGCTGCAGCGAGGAGCTGTGGTCTTAGGGTCTTAGGTGCCTCAAGGGGCGGTAATTGAACACCGTGGTGGACAACGGTGGTCAGGGAAGCCGTTTTGAAGAAGGAGTCTTTCGGGATATGTTATCCCGGAGGACTCGGAGGCATTAAGGGCCCGAAGGGCTGCAGCCTCTGCAGTGAAAGAGGCAAAGCAGCGGGTGTGGGAGAAGTTTGGAGAAGACATGGAGATTTTTTTTCGGTCGGCACCAAAGTGCTTCTGGAAAACTGTTCGCCACCTCAGGAGGGGGGGAAGCGGGGAACCATCCAAGCTGTGTACAGTAAGGATGGGACACTGTTGACCTCAACTGAGGAGGTAATACGGTGGAAGGAGCACTTTGAGGAACTCCTGAATCCGACTCACGCCCTCTATGTTAGAGGCAGAGCTGGAGGATAACGATTTTTGATGTAGTCAAACAACTACACAGTGGCAAAGCCCCGGGATTGATGAGATCCGTCCAGAAATGCTCAAGGCTCTGGGTGTGGAGGGGCTGTCCTGGTTGACACGCCTTTTCAACATTGCGTGAAGTCTGGGACGGTGCCAAAGGAGTGGCAGACTGGGGTGGTGGTTCCCCTTTTTAAAAAGGGGGACCAGAGGGGTGTGTGCCAATTATAGGGGTATCACACTTCTCAGCCTCCCTGGTAAAGTCTACTCCAAGGTGCTGGAAAGGAGGGTTCGCCAATAGTAAAACCTCGGGTTGAGGAGGAACAATGCGGATTCCGCCCTGAGGAACAACGGACCAGCTCTTTCGCAAGGATCCTGGAGGAGCCTTGTCTACATGTGTTTTGTGGAATGACCGGGTCCCCGGGAGATACTGTGGGAGGTGCCGGGAAAAGGGCCATCCAATCTCTGTACAACCAAAGCGAGAGCTGTGTCCGGGTTCTCGGTAGTAAGTCGGACTCGTTTCAGGTGAGGGTTGGCCTCCGCTTTGCTTTTGTCACCAATCCTGTTTGTAGTATTTATGGACAGGATAGAGTCGGGTGGGGAGGGGTTGCAGTTTGGTGGGCTGGGGATCTCATCGCTGCTCTTTGCAGATGATGTGGTCCTGATGGCATCAAACCTTCAGCACTCACTGGATCGGTTCGCAACCGAGTGTGAAGCGGTTGGGATGAGGATCAGCACCTCTAAATCTGAGGCCATGGTTCTCAGCAGGAAACCGATGGAATGCCTTCTCCAGGTAGGGAATGAGTCCTTACCCCAAGTGAAGGAGTTCAAGTACCTTGGGGTTGTGTTCGCGAAAGTGAGGGGACAATGGGAACGGGTTATTGCATTCAATCTATTAGACTTAAAAGAGACTTAGCCAGAAGGCAAAGCTCTCGATCTACCGGGTTCCTACCTCACCTATGGTCATGAAGGCTGGGTCATGACCGAAAGAACGAGATTACAAGCGGCTGAAATGGGTTTCCTCAGGAGGGTGGCTGGCGCCTCCCTTAGAGATAGGGTGAGAAGCTCACTCATCCGTGAGGAGCTCTAGCTGCTTTTGGCGTCGAAAGGAGCCAGTTTGGTTCGGGCATCTGGTAAGGAAAGGTGTTCCAGGCACGCCCATGGGAGGAGGCCTCGGGAAGACCCAGGACTAGGTGGAGGGATTATATCTCCAACCTGGCCTGGGAACGCCGATCCCCAGTCGGAGCTGGTTAATGTTGCTCGTTTGGGGTCCCCTGTTGAGTTGCCCCCCGCGACCCGAACCTTAAGATGGATGGATGGATGGATAATAGGCTAGTTCTTTGATGATTTTTTAGGGCATTTTATCATCTGTTCTAAGGCGCTTCCATGGAAGGGTCAGTTTTAAGGTGACACTTTACCGCAGGAATAGATTGGAATGTGTGAATCTATTAGAAGAATCTTCCAAAAAAGGAGTAGTTTGAAGGTAACTTTGTTCCACTAAAATAGATAGACTGGACTGTGTGAGGACAAAAAAGAAAAAGAAAAAAAGAGTATAAAAAGGATCCATTCTGATGTTCATGTTAGTCGCCCTTGTGCAGACACTTTTGTTCTTACAACATCTTTCGAACCCGTTCAT
The DNA here is from genome assembly GCF_004354835.1 of Perca flavescens. NCBI lineage: Eukaryota > Metazoa > Chordata > Actinopteri > Perciformes > Percidae > Perca > Perca flavescens. The sequence goes on along the minus strand of NC_041345.1, from coordinate 28,858,621 downwards.
GAGAATGCGTTGGTTTGGAACATGGACCCTTTCTCAGTGTGGAACTTATAGTCTACCTTATCAACCTAGAAACAGTAGGCTACATATAAGTAGCTTGAGGCTACATCACCAGCAGTTCTACCTTGGAGAACATAAATGGACCCCAACCTTTGTTTTCTTATAGCGTAGAGTACAGTGGGAATATCGGAGCTTTTTCACTTAAAGGAGATTTTAACATTTGAGGCCAAAATTGACTTTTGGTCATAGCGCCCCCTGCTGGTAACAGGAAATACGCCTTATATGTGTAGTAACCATAGCAATGCACAGAGCTGACCGTAAGGCCGTAAACAGGCGAGAGGCCATTAACTGTCACAAACTGCAGTAAAAACCCTGATTGAGTCTCAAAGTGGGAGGACATTGGATGACTTTGGGTCACTACTGTCTGCTTTTACACAATCCGAGAGTGTGTAGTTGTTTGCAGATAAGCAAGGCCGCTTCCATCACTTAGATTTTTGGCAAAGAGTGTAGCATCAAGACTTTATCTGATATCCAAGGAGACTCAGAGGACGATCTTTATGAAAGCAGATATTACAGGATTGTTTTTCCATAGCTGTGTATGAAATAATGCAGCATCTTGCCCCGGGGACTAACTGGTTACGTCACAGTCAGTGTGAGGCTTGAAATGATCACGTTACCTGGAGACACTGGATTTCTGGCTGTTTTGGCGTGAGTGGAAAAAACCCACACAACTCATTTCTTCAGCTCTTCCTTCAAGATGTTATAAATAAACAGATGGAGCCCCTGGCCATTTCCTCACTGTCCAAACAGCAGATGAGTGTCTCTACTAGGGCTGGGCATCGTTTGGATTTGAACAATTCTGATTCCAATTCCTATTCTTCCTTTTCGATTCCGGTTCTTATCGATTCTTTAAGGGGTGGAGTTGAAACGGGTCACATGCTTTTTTATTTTGATTCAGTTTTACCGGGCTTTTTCCAACGTAAAATAAAGCCACACTAGAGGGCCGCTTACTGTGCTCCATGGCTGCAACACAACAAGCGCCTAGCCCCTATACACAAAACAAAACTTGCGCATGTTAAATTTGGAACTGATGATCGGATTTTAAATCAAATCCTCCAAACGATTCCAATAAAGAAATGATTCGGGTTACCTGGGCTCCCATATATGGAGGTTTCCTCCTCAACGCACCGGCCGCGGGTTCGACTCCGCCCTGCGGCCCTTAGCTGCATGTCATTCCCCCTCTTTCTACCCTTTCATGTTTTAGCTGTCCTATATAAATAAAGGCCTAAAATGCCCAAAAAAAGAATAAAAAAAAGAAAAGAAACAATCGTTTTTTTAATCGTAATTTTTGAAACGATTCCAAGTAGGAATCGGTTCTTGATGCCCAATCCTAGTCTCCACTGCTTTTCTTTGTAGAAACCCAGAGAGAGAAGTGTCTCCTAGGACTGCGTGTGGAAGATGTTCTTGGCCCGATGTGCTAAATTGTGGTTGTGGTGGTAAAAGCATTGTCTGGCTCCAGAGTCCCACTGGAACTATGAGTCACCCAGTGCTGGCCCATTACTAAGAATAATAGGGTGCAGCGTAATTCACATTTGCTGTTCTGGTTAATGCTGGCTTGTAAATACTGGAGGCGATGAGGGAAAATGTTAGAATCAGTACGGAGGTTCAACTGCTACAGACGGAGTGTTCAAATTAAATTGAATCTGTAATTTTGACCTATTTCGTGCCTTCAATTGTTAAAAGTTTTTAATTGGTTGATAGTTTTGTTTATGGAGATTGATTGATTAAAAAGAGTTAGGTTTACCGTTCAGTCCTTAAGTAGTAGAACAATGCTCTGTACTCCAGCACATTTTTAGATTTGAAAAAGAAAACAGAATAATTATGAGATTAAAGACATTCAGCTTTAATTCAACGGTTTTACACAGTCACATTACATGAACAGTGTGGTAAGTGTAGCTCTTTTTCTTTTTTTTTTTACTTTTTATTCATAGTCTGCTTTTTTTAAGGAGAGCAAAATTCATTGGCAAAAATTTCAATAAGCTTAAATAAAGTCAACGTCAATTTTATTTGTATAGCAGCTTAAAACACATTAAACATTAAACACATTAAAGACACACATTTAAAACAAAGCATAAATAGAAATAGGAATACACAACAAGACATTCATCATAGAAAAACAAACAAAGACAAACAAGACAAAGACGTAAAAGTGCGACCATACAAATTCTCTCTCTCTCTCACACACACACACACACACACACACACACACACACACACACACACACACACACACACACACACACACACACACCTCTCAGACTTATTCAGCCAAGAACAACAACTGTTTAACCTTAAAAACTCCTTGGTTGCCTTATATATCTAGTATCATTCTCCAGCTGCATTGTCCTAACATTAAAATACTACAAAAATAAAATAAAATAGCCTGATTTTATGGATGTCCCTTATTATACTTCACTTCCATACTAAGTTATATCTCTACTCTGCAGTACAATAACACTGCTGTTATTTCCATGCCTCGCATGGACGAGCGGGTGATGATGCTAACTTCTTGCCTGGGACATGTTAGCATTAGCCTCAGTCTTGTAGCATAAATAGTACAGTCTCATTAAGTACACATATAAGATCTCTTTTATGGGGTTCTTTTTTTAAAACAAGTCCACTTGAAATATGTCAAATTCAGCTGAAGGCAACGTGTTTAACCAACTCACAGAGTTCATTTTAGCTTAATCAGCTAGCTAGCTAAACCTGATAAAATCTGTGAGGACAGTTGTTATTTCAGTCACCGGAAAGCTGCTTGTTAAAAAAACTAAAAGTTGTCTAAGTATTTTGATGGTAAATCTGCTACCGTTATTGTAAACTACATAGTTTATGTTCTGCTAGAACGGAAAGCTTGACAGCCATAGCAACGGTAGCATCTAGGGCTGCACGATAAGAGGAAAATATGCGATAACGTTGTTGAATATTGCGATAAATAGCAGATATTAAAGTGTACTCCGTTCTGCTGCTTTTAGTATTCTTCTAAAATACAACAAACTGCTTGTTGAATTTAAAAGAAATGAAAGGAAATCATTTCCAACATTCTTTTATTGAACAAATTCAACAATTGAGTTAAATATAAAATGGACCTCTAAAAAAAGATGACAGTTACATTTTGAAGTGCTGTTTTCTGCTGATCCTTTCTTTCAACTAAATTTGCGATGTGTCCCAGCATTTTGTGATGTGTTTATTGCCCCCCCCCCCCCCTCCAGCACTGCAGCACTGAAACAATTATTTATATCTGAAATAAAGGGACACACTTTGTCTGATGTTTAGATTACAGAAATACTAATGTTGCTCCTTGAAATGCTTTCACTCTCTGGTTCTTTGTTATAGTTTCTTGTTGGGTGTCGGTCCAATCAGCGCTGATACACATTATGTGTGACTGTGAAGATTTCTGAGGGGAGCACGTCAGATCCTGTGTGAGTCTCTTTTACCACTTTTAGAATTCACTTCTCTGCATCCCTACCATAGACTGTAAAAATCTGTGCATCTGTGCTGAATCATGTTTTTCGGATATTGTATAATCTACACATTTGCAGCTTTAAGGGCATCCAACAGCAAGAGGAGCTAAAACTTTAAGAGTGTCTGGCAATTCCAGTTAATGATAATTGTATCGCAGTTCATTTAAAAAATGCTAAAGCTAAATAGTAATGTTAAATGCTGCACATATCCGCTTTGGCAAAATGTGTTCTGTCTCGGAGCGATCTAATCATGTTGCAGAACTAAATTAGATGCACTTAAAGAGAAACTCTATCTAACCTCTTGTTGTCATTTTCATTTTTCTTTCAGCATTTCTGTCTGCCATCAACACACAGCCCTAGTGCACCATGGGAGGCGTGGCGGTGGACGTGGACACAGGCGGGGTGAAGGCTCCCGATGGCGGGTGGGGCTGGGCGGTGCTTGCCGGCTGTTTTGTCATCACAGGTTTCTCGTACGCTTTCCCTAAAGCGATGAGCGTCTTTTTCAAAGAGCTGATCAGGGAGTTTGGGGTGGGATACAGCGACACGGCCTGGATCTCCTCCATCCTGCTGGCCATGCTCTACGGCACAGGTAGGCTGCTGCGTGTACAGTACATACAGCACAATACACATACAGGTGGACACAACTAACTGTTTAATTGTTTCATGCACCCGTGCACTAAACTCCCAAACTACAATACAGTGCTGTTTTTGTTCACGGTCTGTATCTTTAAGTCTTTATATTTGTCACGTGCACAATTACAGTGGAGCAGTCGTTGGCAATTCAATTCTTATTCTCAGGAAAAACACAGTAAAAATAAGAATCCTAGACATAGACATAAAATACAAAATATTGCAGAAGTTAATATTATATATAATAGAATAAAATATAGCATAAAATAGCAAACCTGAAGGAAGGAACCTGAAGCTGTTGACTCTCTCCACAGAGCGCACAGGGTGCATGCTGCAAAAATACTTGTACTATAATTACAGTACTTCTGTGGACTTTCCACTGACTGTATACATTTACTTCCCACTTTTACAAGCGTGAGGACTACCCAAACAGCAAATCAAAATAGAGTTGATGAAATAAGCGGATTTTTCAAAAATGGCTATTGGACTATTCCTTAAATGAAATTTGTGAGCATTCAGCTCAGTCATTCCCCTTGTGTATAAAGGTTATAATGATACTATATATTTATAAATATTGTGTTATGTACATTATATGATTGAACTAAATACTATTCATTTTATAAAAAAAATACTATCTCTAGCTTTGCTCTATTTATTACACCCAAATATTTTCTGCTTGATTCCCCAAAAATGTCAAAAACAGGAAGTAAGTGACAAAACACTTCTTAACAAAATCTAAAAATGTAAAGTAAATATAAATAAATGGTCAGTAGCTTAAAATACTTCAGTGGAAAGAGCCAAAACATAGTTAAATGTAAATGTTGTCTTTGCATGGACTTATGGACCTTATTCTCACTGCATTTTTCAAAGGAAATGTCAACATACTAAAAGGAACACTCTGAATTTTTGGGAAATATACTCGCTTGCGTTACCCAGTCAGATGAAAAAATCGATATCCACTTCATCACCCCAGCTTCCAAACTCTCCAAATCTGTCTTATTTACACGCTGTATCTCACACTAATAGAAGAACTTGACCACACAGACACACACGCAGCCTGACTGAGTGTGTCACACTTTCTCCAGGTCCTCTGTGCAGTGTGCTGGTGAACCGCTTTGGCTGTCGCCCAGTGATGATGGTGGGGGGCCTCTTTGCCTCTCTGGGAATGATCCTGGCCTCCTTCTCCACCAGCATCATCCACATCTACCTCTGTGTAGGGGTCATTACAGGTCGGACTGAAAGTTTGTATTCTAACATCTGACTTCTCCTAACCAAGATAAATCAACACACCTACCGTAGGCTCACATCCATCCCTGCAAACTGACATTAACATATACAGTAGTTTAGTATGTGACACATACAGTATATGAGGATACAGTCTTTTAAAGCCTCTCAGATGGAGATTGAGATTACCCTTTAAAAGTATTAATCAGTGCTTCACACTGGTGTATATAAACACATTAGAGGCAGACAGACCTCTTCAACTTGGACAATGGACCCGGTGGTGTTAAGCTTGATTTATACGCGCACGGGTATAAACATCAGGCCACTTACGTAGGCTACGGGCGAGAGCTCTGCGTGGAGCCTGCACAGAACCATAAATCAAGCTTAAGATGGTTAACTGCTAACCTGACTCCGCCAGATGGATTGCTTCGCATTTGCTCGGCATATCCATCTGGGAACTTTCCGTTGGAGAACTTTTGGGAAGGGGCGGAAATACTGGTTAGCCGATTGGATGAACAATCTGTCTATCACCTATGTTGGTGATAGACGGGCCAAATCAACCAATCAGATCCACGAAGCGTATGAAAATACAACCACAAGCCCGCCCCTGCTGCTGCAGGCAAAGCATAGATCGTTAGCTCAGCATGCAAGCAACATGTCGGTAAAGGATATTTGCTGTTTGTGTAACGAGAATTTAGGAATAAAAGGCACCATTTCAGGTTCCCGGACCGCTGTCTGAAAATACTGGTTAGCTGATTGGATAAACCATCTGTCTATCACCACCTAACCCACCTCAAAACCAACGCTGATTGGCCCGGTCGTTTGGCTAACAGCTCCAAATTTTCTCTGCCTCAAGATGCCAGACTGATCTGCGAGTGGAAAACTGGAGCTCGCCAGATCAGGACGGTCTCACGAGGCTAGTTAACTGTAGGGCTGGGTATCGGCAATAATTTTCCGAATCGATTTGATTCTGGTGCTGATTCGATTACATTTCACGTTACATTGATCCCCAAAAATGTTTGTTGCGGGAAATCAATTTCAGGCTTTTATTAAGCAATGTCAAATCACTCAAACAAAGATCCATTTTAATTGGAGAATCGATTCGTTTCCCCAGCCCTCCTATGTTTAAAATAGGAAACAGGTTAAACATATTAAGTTAAAGTATTAGATTAATATAGGAGTATAAGAGATAAAACAAAAGCCATACATGTGTTTGAATAAAGAAAGTCAAAGAATATAAAAAGGCTTCTCTCTTTTGCTGCAGGTTTGGGTTTAGCCCTGAACTTCCAACCATCTCTCATTATGCTCAACCGCTATTTCAGTGAGAAGCGTCCTCTGGCCAATGGGCTATCAGCCGCTGGAAGCCCTGTGGCCCTGTGCTGCCTCTCGCCCCTGGGCCAGCTCCTCCAGGACCACTACGGATGGAGGGGGGGCTTCCTCATCCTGGGTGGCATTCTACTCAACTGTTGTGTGTGCGGGGCGCTAATGAAGCCCCTGGTTGCCCCCAAGACTCTCAAGGCTAAGGACCTGGAAAAGGACAGCAAAGAAGAAACCGAGAAAAAGAAGAAGCCCAAAGCCAAACTGCTGGACTTCTCGGTGTTCAAAGACTGTGGGTTCGTCATCTACACCGTGTCGGCGTCCATCATGGTGCTGGGGCTGTTCGTGCCCCCGGTGTTTGTCGTGAGCTATGCTAAAGAGCTGGGGAACGAGGACACCAAATCAGCTCTGCTGCTCACCATCCTGGGCTTCATTGACATTTTTGCCCGGCCCACGTGTGGCGTGATTGCCGGACTGAAATGGGTGCGGCCTCGTTGCGTCTACCTCCTTAGCTTTGCTATGCTTTTCAACGGAATCACCGACCTGGTCGGGTCGCAGGTAGGCCAATGCTAGCTGGTAATGGAACTGGAAAGATAAAGCTTAGAGCGATGGTGTAAAACCTAAACATGTTTTGCTCTTCCTTAACAATGCATTCCGTATTTGTTCCCAGGCCAAGGACTACGTCTCGCTGGTGGTCTTCTGTATATTCTTCGGCATTTCCTACGGCATGGTGGGTGCCCTGCAGTTTGAGGTTCTCATGGCAATAGTTGGTACTGAGAAGTTCTCCAGCGCCATCGGCCTGGTCCTGCTCATGGAGGCCATTGCTGTGCTGGTGGGGCCGCCCGGCGCAGGTATGTTAACACAAAGACAAAAGTACACTATTTATTGTAAAGGTTTTAACTGACATTCAAAGCGACATATGAATGGGCATAAAAAGAGCTGCAGCAAAAAAAAGGAAAACAGAAGCACCCTTTTGGAGCCAGATGTTGAAACACATTATCACTCCCAAAAAGCTCTCGGCGTCTATTGGTGTCACTATTTGACACTGTCGGGACTCGCGTGTAGCCCATTTGGCGTCATATTTAGACGAGCTTGGTCGGGACTCTTTGCGTCACTTTTTTTGGGACATTAGTTAACTGACATGTTGGCACGAGAATGGGACAGTTAGATTTAGAAAAAGATCGTGGGTGGGGGTTACAAAATGTATGTTTCAGTGACACGCAGGACAAGAACGGCACACGAAACCCTGGTCGCTATATAACTACAAGTTATTATTATTATTATTATTACTGTAATACTGTATGCAAGCTGTATGATGTTTCGGACAGAAGGAGTTTCTAAATGTGTATGTAAACTAGCATTATCTCTGTGTGGTTTTCCTATTTCGTCCTCTCATCTGTTTCCCCCGTATCTCTGTCAGGCCGGCTTCTTGATGCCACCAAGAACTACATGTGGGTCTTCCTGCTGGCAGGATGCGAGGTGGTCCTCTCAGCTGTGGTTCTGGCTACTTGTAACTTCCTGTTTATCAGCAACAAGTCCTCAGCATCAGCAGACAAGCTTGACAACATCCCAGTGACAGACAATGCCAATACAGAATTGTGCAGCAAACCTGCAGAGATGAATGACGAAGAGGAGAAGGGAGAAAGAGAGGAGCTAGAGAAGGAGACAAATAAGGAGGTAATAAAGGAGTTAAAGGACAAGGCGGAGACAGACAAAAAGAAAGTAGCGGAGGTCAGGCCAGAAAGTGTAACAGTGGACTCACAGGAGAAGGAAAGGTTGTTAAAAGAGCCACAACAAAATGATGACATGGGCACCAATCCTGAAACATGCCTGTGAGTAGCATGGGCGTACATTTCATCTAACAGTTCTGGGGGGGGGGACAATAAACATAAAATTTCTCAAGAGCAATTTTTGAAGGGGACACAATCAATACAGCTAAAATTGTACAGTTGTAGAGGATATGTGTAGTTGTGGAACTCCAGTAAGTAGGCTGGCAAGACTATTTAATTCACTTTAAACATCGGATGAAGAGATTCTTTTCTTTAATACAGATGACGCTGAACTGAGAACTGAGCCTCCTAGATAACTAGCCAGCCGGCTCACTTTCTGTAACCAGTGAAAGCATGTAGGGTGGAATTGGCAAGTTAGCTAATCAACTATCCAACAAACTATTAAACAAGCTACCAAACAAGCTAGGTAACGTTATAATTGCTAACATAGAGGATCCATGGAAAAATCTGCATTTTTTTGTCATGACTACTTTAAAGGTGCACTATGAGTTCCTGCATGGTTTCAGCGCAATTTCATTTTTTTGTCTCAAATCGTAGGCATCTCTCCTTGATCCGCTAGCTGCCTGCCCCCTGAACGCACTGTGAAAAAGCCAGGTCTCGGGAGACAACACAGGGGTCGTAAACGTCAAACAAACACTAGGGGCACAGGCTGTGCACCAAAATACAACAAACCACATTCCAGCCAATCACCGACAAGATGGTTTGGGGAGGAGGTGGGGGTTAGTGACGGTTATGCCGCGTTCTATTTACCTCGGAACTCGGAAGCCGGAACTGGGAATGACGTCATACCCAAGTTGAATGCATTCTATTTAAAAGTCGGATTTTTATTGTTTTCATTAGCTCTAGCCCGGTTAGCTATTGTTTGCAACCAATTGATAACAACTCATTACGCCGGTTTTTGTGCATGCAAACAGCGTAACAACATATCCACAGATAGAAGTTGGACATGCCTGTGTGAACGACTGATTTAGTGACACAAATGAGACAGAAAAGCTCATAACTTTATGTTACTGCAGCTTTCACAACTGTTGATACAGGGGGCAGCCATGTTGGATTTTGAACTCGGGCTACTGCGAGGTTGTCCGAGTTCCGAGCTCATAAATCCGAGGTATTATTATATTAGGTAGGTCCTGACACCCAACACCCCACCTCCTGAAATTCACGTCTAGCAGATAGAGGAGGCTGGATAAGGGTTTAATTACTTTACTTACTATGCTTATTCCCTTTTTTTTTTTTTAAAGAACCCAATAGGATGGACTAGCATGTAGTTTTTTTTATTTTAATCATACAGTCATTGCAGCCTAATCGTAAAAACAAAAGGCTGCTTTCTTTTTAGAACATGTTATAAAGACTCTCATGCCATCAACAGAAGCTTAGTTGTGTAACTAGGAACGCCTTCCTAAAAATGCTTAAAATGAGTTAGTGTTTGCCGTGAAAACGCTTGACAGGCTCGTATTATCCTTACTCCTCGGTGTCCCTACAGTATAGAGTATCTTCCCCTATAATCCGTGCTTTAACAGTTACAGTGGATTTGATGTTTCAATGAGAAGTGTTTGTCTGCCATACCAGTATAACTAAATGTTTGCAAATGGGGAGCTTCATGCATCGAGTGTGCCGTTGTTTGAAGATTGTCGCTGGTCTCATTTTAGCTTTTGTGATTCCTCCAAAAATTATAAGCAGGGCCCAAATTACTGTCCACAGCTTTGTTATGGTCTTTATTACCATGTCTTGTGAGATATTTACAGTGTTTTAGATGAAGTGTGATATTTAAATATTTTGAGTTTGCAATACAGTCGTATTATTATTATTGTTACATATATTATTAGCATAGATAAAAGATAAAAAAAAAAAAAATCATAATATATATTTTTTTATTTACACAACATTCCATGATTGGCTTACTGGCCTATAGGTAAGTTAGCCAATCCATAGACACTTTTAAGCTTAGGGATTCACTAAACTCAATACTAGATTACTTTTTTATGTTTGTGTTATATATTTATGTCTTTTATGTTGCCCACACGCTTTGTGTATGTGTGTGTGTGCTTTTCAGGGAAAGACATTAGTGCATTACCCTGTGCTATTTTATTCCTCATACTGCTCTCACAGAGCATGTAGTGAAGTTAAGATGAAAAGAAATAACATCACTCTGCCCCTTGAATCCATAGACTTGATTGCCAGTGTAGTACCGGTAGCTTTAAGTTAGATAACGTACAGCACAGCCACTGTTAGTGGTGGTGCACTTGCAGGGAAAACGGCACATAATAAAACAAAACAGCTTTGTGAGTGCTTCATCTGTCATTGTCCATGGTGACGGATGTAGAATAGCGGGTGGGACTTCATGTGAAGTGTCCCTCAGCTTAGCAATGGGGCCATAATGTCTTCATCTGACCATTTAAGACAGCCGTTGGTCAACAGGACAATCTACCAAAACAGTGTTTCTTTAAAAAGAATCCACCTGAAACAGCTGCTACAGAAAAATATGTATTTATTTTTGAATGCTTCTATGTGACTTGTCATTGAATATATTGTATTTCCTTTCCAAAGTCATAGATTATTTTATTCGAGCGTAAGACAATGCATTTTGTTGAATATCATGCTCTCTAGCTATTTTGTTCTGTCTTATAATAATGTGTCTAACTAACATTTGAATGTACAGTATGTCCGTCTGTGTGGTGAAGCTGCAATCAAACAGTGGTTTAGAGATGTGTCTGACAGTGAAGCAGATCAACCTCACATCTGATCCTGGTATCAACACGCAAGCCACGACACGTATAAAGTGGGGCCCCACCCCTGTAGAGTCAGTTTCGCATTCTAACCACAAAATCATACTGAATGTCACTGATATCAGACCAAACCAACTGAATTGTTCTTTAATTTTAAACTTTCTGTCCGTCTGTTACAAAATTCTGTATCCATTGTGTGAAAAAAAACATATATTCTGAAAGTAAAAATGTCGTCATAAATCAAGTCCCCTTCCTGTATTTCTCTTATGCGCAATATCAGGAGCTGGTTGTTTTCATTTGGCTTTAATAAATATTATGTAGCCTAATTTCCAATCCAAGCATCACTGCTTATTCAGTGATTAAAGAAGGCTATACTTTTCATTCATTTAGGCCTACTCAGGGTGTGATTTGTAAAGAAAACGCGGGGGTGTTGAAACAAAAACATGCAAAAATGAAATCTTCCTTCCAATACCATGGATATAGTGCCACTTGGCCAGCCATGCTAAAACACATATGCACTTCAATATCCAATGGAAAATTGTCTCAAATGGAAATAGTACAGCATGGCGTCAACATAAAACACAGCGTGTTCGAGCCGGGAAGCAGAGTTCACTATATGCGGCGAAAAACAAAATACCATCTCTAGTGATCATGAGGAGCTACTACTAAAAAGTGTATTGGATTAACATTGCTTACTATACCTTTAATCCGTTTTAGGTATTAAAACGAGCCAGGTTTCCTGGGTAGAAACCCAGGAAACCTGGCTCGTTCGCTCCTCTGGAGTGTTTTAATCCAAATTCAAATAGATACTTGAAGCACAGTTTGCTAATACTCAGTCTCACTTTTACCTAAGTGATATTTTGATTGTTGTAATTATGTATTTTACATTTACTATTGCTTCTTTGAATTAAGTAGAGTAGTCGGAATTAGCCTTTTCTACCACTGCTTTCATCCTTGACACCATAAGGGGGCGACAACACACCAAGTTAGACGGATACCAGTCTCGCAACGCCAGACCTTCACCACATGTCTCCACAGCGCTGTGGACAGACACCCACCATTTTTACCAAGAAGAAGAAGAAAGCAGGAAACGTTCCCCACCGGTGCTATTACGCTGTTGCACACATTTGGAAAGCGCTGCGCCAGGAATGCTCTAGAAATCGCACAGTATTACAGGTGAAACAACAAACTAAGAAGATATGTATTGATCATTACAGTTAGCTAGCTAGTACGTGAGCAGAGCAGCGCATGCTGCCGCCAGAGAAACATAACGGTGATCATTGTTCTGTCAGACTCGTTAGAGTTGTGTAATGTTACTGCGGCGGTGCATCATGTGCTCACGTTAACGTTAGTTAACAACTGACTGCTGTTAGCTTTTACTAGCTAAATGACAGTAACGTTACAGCTCAGGCAGAACCCCCCAAAAAAAAATATGGAGTTGTCCACTTTGCTCTCGCATGCGTCAGAAGATAAGTGCAGATGTGGCTAAACTAACTTGCCATACAGCTAGCTAGTTAAGCTACAATATTTTGACTGTCACAAACGTTAGCTACACATTGGAATTCAGCTTTAAGTTGCCGACGTCCGAAACATGTCACTTTAGTCTGAAAACGACATGAAAGATATATTTCAGTGTTAGACTAGTAAGTAACTTTAGATATCTTCTTGGGGAAAGTCCTCTGGTTCAGGGCTGGATTTAAACTACCAAACTAACTTAAATACTAATAAATATACTTATTTTTTAGACTAATGTTAGGCTAACCACGCCATATCAAAATAAAAGGAAATGGCTTGACGACGTAGAAGGCTGGGGTTGGAAAGATAGCAGAAATACACAGTCAAAAGTGTCCTGGGTAGTAAAAGGTTACACATGTAAAGTTGCATTCCAACATGTAATGTTTTGAAATTAAACACAATTTCAACATTTTTAACGAAAATTTGTGGAACTAATGGGTGCTACAACAAGACTCGGACGTGCGTCTATCACACTTTATTTCATGTAACCTTTCCTTAAGTCTGTCCACTGTGCTTACCACTTTATTTATGTATTTTTTTTGCAGGGTCTTTATTGATTTTTTTGTCCTTCGTGGTCTGGTGAAGTCAACTGGTATGGCCAAGCTCCAGGGCTTTGAGTTTTGGAGGAAGACCCTGAAAGAAGCGCGCTTTGTGGTGGCGCCCATGGTGGACCAGAGCGAGCTGGCCTGGCGCCTGCTGAGCCGGCGGCACGGTGCCCAGCTCTGCTACACCCCCATGCTGCATGCTCAGGTGTTTGTTCGCGACGCCAACTACCGGAGAGAAAACCTCTACAATGAGCTGTGTGAAGAGGACAGACCTCTCATCACACAGGTGAGGAGCCACACAGGCGAGCTCATTCACTCCCGGCATGTTTATGATCTTGTGCAGTGCTCGCAGGCTTCTCACAAGGTATCGTGTGAATTAGGGCTGTGCAATTCATAATGTTTTTAAACGGGATTAGGATTTTGGCTCCTAATGATCTCAAAAACGGATTAAAGGTATAGTAAGCGATGTTAATCCAATACACTTTTTGTCAAATTCAGCAAGTAGCTCCTCATGATCACTAGAGATGGTCCGATACCATTTTTTTGCTTCCCGATACCGATTCCGATACCTGAACTTGCGTATCAGCCGATACCGAGTACCGATCCGATACCAGTGTGTCATATATTTTATTATGTTTTAACAACTGTATACTACTACTATCCCTGTATGGATGGGATATTATTTCTATCTTTGTTGCCGGTCTGGCTCAGGTTAAACTCTTTGTAAAACATGAACAAATACAAACAATGAATGCAACAGAACTTTCTTTTATTATGCAGTTTGACAGTCAGTTATAACGGAAAAAGAACATAAATAAACTAATTTAACGTAGATTTTCTTTAGGGCTATCGGATCGGTGCATAAACTCCGGTACTTCCCATTACCAGTGTTTTAGGCAGTATCGGAGCCGATACCGATACTGGTATCGGACCATCTCTAATGGTCACCTGGCTCTATATTTTCTGTGTGCGCTGAAAAAAAAATCCAGTGTTATGGAAATGGAAAACGAACAGAAAAGAGTGCACCAGCCACAAAACACTATTCCAGCCAATCGGCAACAAGCGGCGACAATTAATGGTAGGGTGCCGGCCGGCCAGTAGTTACCTTACCTGTCCTTGAATCTGAAGGGGGGGGGCTTATTTGTTTGGCAGTTGAGTTCAAATATCAACAATCTTCATGCAGCTTCGCTTACTGCACCTTTTTAGTCGAAGGAAAAAAAAAGTTTTGCAAGTAAACTCTTATTTTGTCTTTTGTTTCCGAATGAAAGAAAAAATGTTCATCTTTCCAAAGGACAATGACTATTCGTGTTGAGTAATCATGATTTCAATATTGGCTAGAATAATTGTGATTATTTTTTCCATAATCGAGCAGCCCTAAAATGTGAATTTCCATTGACACTGTTTTTTCTTACATTAAAGGTGCTGTAGGTAGGATTGCGAAGATCCAGGACTTAGCCAAAACATTTGAACATCGACAACTTCTCAGTCCCTCCCCCCTTTCTGCTAAAGCCCAAAACGGTCTCCTAAGCCCCTCCCCCCACAAGGGAGAATGAATGCATGAGCAGTGATTGACATGCAGATAGAAACCCCCACCCCACACACCCACCCACCCACCCTGCCCTGATTGGTGCATCTGAACAGGGAGCGATGGGTTTTTGCAAATCACACTACAGGCTGTAGGTGGTGCCAGAGGAGCCGGATTTTTTAAATTTCTTTATTACCTACAGCTTCATGTAGTTCTACTGGAACATAGGGTCAGTTTCAGCAAATATGACAGAAAGTTAGTTTTATAAGTCTTACCTACTGCACCTTTAACATTGTTTCCTTGTGTCATGCCAGTAAATCACAGTGTTGCGTTCCCTGTGTGTCAGTTTTGTGCCAATGATCCAGAGGTGTTCCTTCAGGCGGCTCTACTGGCCCAGGACTACTGCGATGCCATTGACCTTAACCTGGGCTGTCCACAGATGATCGCTAAGAGAGGTATGCACAGTTCGGACCCTTATTTCCCACCATCTGGGCTGCATTCCGGGGGAATTCATCTTGGAGGTTGAAAAACATAACACGACATCACAGATCTTTTTTATAGGGACAACACCAAAAAAGAGAAGGTATGGGGGTAAATTACAGGAGTGCCTGGAGTGGGAGGTAGATACAAGCTTAACAAACACGCCGTTGATCTGTAGAGATCTTGTTGAGACAATAACACCCGCGAGTCGGGCGGGCAAAACGCTCCGCTTCTGAGACGCTCCGGCTATGGTATGGCGCGTGGCGGAGGACGGACCGAAACAGCGGCGCAGCCGGAAACGCGGCACAGACGTGCCCAGTGGAGAATCAGGAGTTACAGAAATATACCCCAAAGTTCTGACTTTGGCGACTCCTAGTGGTTGTATCACAAAAGACACTGAAGAAAAGAAGCAAACTAACCTGTCTTGATGCTTGTTTCTAAGGGCACTATGGCGTTTTCTTACAAGACGAGTGGGAGCTGTTAGAGAAAATGGGTAAGCCTGCCTTCCTCTAAATCTAGGAGTCCGGGAGGATCTCAGTCAAAATGCAACAAATGTTACATTTCTTGCGCCGGTGTAGTGCCAGTTATTACTCTGTGTTTTACCAATCCCAACAGTTTAACCTGACCTAACATTTCCTTCTATTTTTCAGTCAGGTTAGCCAATGAAAAGCTCTCGGTGCCCATCACATGCAAGATCCGCGTGTTCAAGGAGATAGAAAAGACGGTCCGCTATGCCCAGATGCTGGAGAAAGCCGGCTGCCAGGTGGGACCGACGTTTAACCAAACAGAGATTGATTGGAGCTCATTTTTAATTTCAGAATGTTTAAATTGTGTAAAATCTGCATTCAGTGCAGTTTCAGGAAGCATCAGTTAAGCTGTTGATTTCTTTTAAATTTTCTTTCAAATTTTCTCTCATAGTTTCTTACTTTTCTCCTCCTTAATGTGTTAGCTCCTGTTTGTGCATCTACTGTAAATAGCAGCACATTTGGGATGTATGCAAAAAAATATAATTTTTTTTATTATTATTACTTACATTTTTTATATGGGGGGGAATCGGTTGGTGTTGGAGGAGTCAGGCTTGGGGTGTGCTGTGTGTATGTGTGAATTTATTTTGTGTTTTGTATTTTCTGTTTAATTGACCCCCCTCGAAAATGAGATGATTCATCTCCAGGGGTTATCCTTCTAATAAATACTTATTAGAAAAAGTGGTTTAAAAACAAAACTCTAATATCTTCCCAGCTGCTGACAGTGCATGGCAGAACCAAAGACCAGAAAGGAGCCATGACGGGTATCGCTAACTGGGAGCACATCAGGGCAGTACGGTGAGCTACCATCACCTCGTTTTAAGCCAGTGTTACTCATTGCGCCAGCCAAGCTTTAATTTGTGGCTACCATGGCAGTAAATAATACGGTGATATGATCATGCAGTCAATACAGATATTTCATAAAACATTAAAAACAAGCAGAGCTGGAACATAACCTTAACTCTGCTGTATTATAAATAATTTATATTTAAAAAAAAAAATACCCAAAACAGCAGCAATACAAGATGGAAACATAGATTCCAAAAGATAGTTTAACTCACTCTGCCCTTCCATCCATAACACTGACTCACTGCAGAGTTTGGGCGGTCTTTCCTGCTCTTAACGCCGAATGTGCTCTTGGATGGTAGATACATGATGGCTAATGTAAACAAAAAAATGCATATTGTATATTGATGGATGACAGACTGGTAAGCAGACATGCTATTTATGACTGGATGTAACTTTTGATACCTAAAAGTGACTCTCCTATTGACGTTGTCCAATCAGCCTGGCTCTCGTGAAAAAAAAATATTGAAGACCACTGTTTTAAGCCTTCACATGTATATGTACATCTAGTCCGGAACGTAAACATTTGACCAGCTCTCCCACTGGTCTCGAACCAATAATTTAGCTCTCCTTTACTGCCTTTTATTAAAAACCAAACCATTAATAGTGCTTAATGTTTGCCTCATTTTGGAAAACAGCTTATTTTCAATAACAGTGTGGTGTGTTTTTGCTTTCAGGAAGGCAGTAAATATTCCAGTGTTTGCAAATGGCAACATTCAGCACCTGAGTGATGTGGAGCGCTGCATTCAGGAGACCGGCGTGCAGGGAGTTATGAGTGCAGGTTAACCATGCATGTCTGCAATGTCTCATTATACACCGTTTCTTTCTTTTCTTTCTAATTCAGCTGTGTTAACAGATGATTAATAATGTACATGCATGCTCAGGAGATGCATTGTTTTGAAACTAATTTCTGTGTTCATGTTGGTAATATTATTTTTTAGAGGGGAACCTCCACAACCCGGCACTGTTTGAAGGCTGCAGCCCCCCAGTGTGGGAGATGGCTGAGGAGTATCTGGAGGTGGTGCAGCGGCATCCCCCCTGCACTCTGTCCTATGTACGAGCCCACCTCTTCAAGCTCTGGCACCACACGTATATGTCTCTCTCTCTCTCTCTCTCTCTCTCTCTCTCTGTGTGTGTGTGTGTGTGTGTGTGTGTGTGTGTGTGTGTGTGTGTGTGTGTGTGTGTGTGTGTGTGTGTGTGTGTGTGTGTGTGTGTGTGTGTGTGTGTGTGTGTGTGTGTGTGTGTGTGTGTGTGTGTGTGTGTGTGTGTGTGTGTGTGTGTAAGCTAAGTTAAGGCCACCCCATATTTCACCAGCAGGAGGATATGTCGGCTTAGCAGTAACTAAATCCAGCTCTGATAGGGCTGTAGAGAGTGAACAGTAAACCATAATAAAGGCCTGTCCACAGCAAGAACAATGACTAAAAAGATAACTAGAAATATATATTTAAAAAAATCGTAACTGAAGTGGATGGCGGAATCCACACCACAACTAGGAACGAGAGCGTTGGGATCGATTTGGTAAGTGATCAGAAACACTGACAGCCAATTAAAATCCATCTGAATTCAGTAGGGCGTCATGTTCAACATGTCTCTCATTTTCAATTCAAAGAAGCTTTATCAACATGGGAAACATAGGTTTACATTGCCAAAGCAAGTGAAAAACAAAAAAAAATGTTGACTAAAAAGAGGAATAAGAAATTGATCTTGATGCCTAAATTAAAACAAATTAGGAAAAAATTCCATCCTTTAAGTACCCCAATTTTCTTTGTGAATGAATAATGTATCGTAAATAAATAAATGTTCTTCCTTAAAATACAGGGGGCATAAGTAACTATAACCCTATGTTAAATTCCCATAGAGGCAGGCAAATGTTTATTTTTAAAGGCCGGTTATTTCATGGATCCAGGATACTATACATCCTGATAAAGTTCCCTTGTCCTTTGGAATTCAAATAGCCCCCCCCACATCCTCACATACCCTTCACCATACCTAGAGATTGGCATGGTTTTATTTCAGTTAGCCTAATAGCTGGTTTGATTTGCATGGAGAGATGATATAATGGAAAATACCCCATGCCAATGAACAAATAGCATCAAAATCCAAGCGTAAACTGGGTTGACCCAGTTTTAAACTCCTGCTGCTGTCTTGTCTGTCTGTGCCCTGTGACATTTTCAGTCTTACATTTAGTTTTTTATTGTGTGAGAAAATGGTCATGAGAGCCTGTAAAAAAAAAGAAAGTCATTTGTGGGAGTCTCATGGTCAATGCATGGGAGTTGGCAACATCACTGTGTGCAAAGTGACGTGCAAAGCTCACATTTTGCCCTGTGTTAGCAATGGGTGTGGCTGAAACACCTGACTTTGACTGACTATTCTGGGAGCACATCTAACATTTCTGGTAAATTTTAATCTAGAGATTTTTGATGAGGAACAAAGTCTTGACACTTAGATTATACATCTTGTAATGTGTGTGTGTGTGTGTAGGCTACAGATCCACCAGGACCTGAGAGAAGAGCTGGCTAAGGTGAAGAACCTCGAGGGTTTGGCCGGTGTCAGCAAACAGCTGAGGCTGCGCTGCCAGGTAACCACAAACAGCAGTCTGACCGGTATTTTCCACCAGGCGCGTCTGCGCTGCGTTCCGGATGCCCCGCGAGCAATCGCGGCCATTCAAGTCGATGCTTGATATTCCACAGCGCGTCCCAGAAGCGTGCGTGAAGCTCTCCGCGCCACTAAAGATACGTGCCAGGTCTATTTTCACGCGAGCCGCGGGGGCGTTCGGACAGCTCGGGCAGGAAGTGAAACGGCGAGAGCGTCAGGTCAGTTTACTGAAACACTCCCCAATATCTAGGGTTGCTCGATTATGGAAAAAAATAATAATCAGGATTATTTTGGTCAATATTGAAATCACGATTATTTAACACGATTACTCATTAACCTATGGATATAATGGATAGTGTCCAGGGTATAATCTGTTAGTGTCCTTTATCTCACAGAAAGAGTCTTTGGATCAGGATAAATTCTGTTTTACTACTGTGAGTTGGTTCAGCTTTACAGATATCACACATAACTTTACACAGCTAATGAACAATTCCAGATACATAACACAAGGTGCATCTCACATCACATTTCACTCACTATGACCACTACTAGCCTACTGTCATTACCAAACATTGTGCCAAAAATAATGTTGCCCTCAGTGGGTTTATTTACTAGCTACCTGAGGAAAAGTCCAGTACATAGACGGTACCTTAGAATAACGTTACGTGAAACGTCCCTGCTCATTTTACATACAGTTTAACAACAAAACTAAATGCTGAGGGAACATTACTATGATTTTTCATGTTGGTTTTGAGCAGTAGGCCTATGCACCGCCACTAAGCTGGAAAACGTTTTAAACAGTAAGTGAATACAGCGTGTCGGGGAATACAAAGTTTACTGCAGTGGCAGAAGGACCGCAGCCGCAGGGTTAGCTAACGTTAGCTAGCTGTTCCCAGACAACGGAGTTGGTTTTGCCTTTTTTTCTCACCAAAACGCTGCTGTGGCTGCTCTCCTTCTGCCATCTTTATTCGCACTGAGTTTTTAAATTCCAGCGGATGATATGCACACGACTTGCCTTCCTGACTGAGAGTTTATGGCTTCGGGAGGGGCGGATGTGCGCGTGCGTTAAATCAAAATTCAATTAATTGCACAGCCCTACTAATATCATATACACGTTGTTTTCCCGGATGGGATCGCCCTGCTTCCCAGCATTGCACGCTAGTGAGCTTGCCACTACACGGACCACTGGCGAGCAAAGAAAGCCGTCTACAACCGCGATGGCTGCCGCTGATTGGACGAACGCGCCACGTGGGGCTGGCTGCTCTCGAATTTCAAAATTGCGACTCGCTAGGATTATGATCTGATATTTCACGAAAATAGTTCACCGAAAACGTGTTTCTGAAAACATTTTAAGCGAGAAATGGGCCGTGCAGTTGCTGAATCGGTCTTCATTTCAGATCAACAAAGGTGGGGAAGCGGGGAAATGATGCTGACAATGGGCACACACCTTTACAGGATGAAGGAGAATTGGTGTACCAGTAGCTGTACTGTATGTATATGTGTCTGTATAGGAGGAGATAGCCAAAGGAAAGGATGTGGAGGAGAAGGAGGGCGGCCTGCCCTTCCCCCACTGGATCTGCCAGCCATATGTCAGACCAGAGTGAGTCACCACCCTTTTGTTGTTGTTTTTTCCTCTATTTTCACCGGGACACTGTCGTACAATTATCATACATCTGAAGAGTAGACATCAAAGTAGTCTACGCTCTTGTGTATATGTTGAGTATCAGCAGGCAGGAAAAAGAAGCTTCTATATTGACGGATGGCATTTCTTGGGAAACATATTCAAAGAACACTTAACTATCCAAGAACTAAAGTTTGATTCACACCAGTGAAAAAAAAGTTCTCTAACACAAATAATTTTACTTACTGCCTGTGCCTTACAGGCCAAAGGAGCCAGTTGCCAACGGTAACAGCCATGGTTCAGAGGTGAAGAAGACAGTGTGTCAGAAGAGGGCACTGGAGGACTCGGATGGAACAGCTGACACGCTCTCCAAAAACAAGCAGAAGAAGAGATCCCGAAACCCACACAAGAACTTCTGTCCCGAGCAGAAACGTGAGTCCAACCAGTCACTTTCACCTCAAATTGCCGACTTCCTCTTTGAAACGCAAAGAATGCTACAGCTAACCGTTTTCTCTTCTTTCCTTCCACAGCCAAGTACATCAAATGTGAGCAGTGTGGGAACCCAAAGGTCAGTGTTTTCCAGGAAATGAGCGTGTAATGTCATTGGGAAAAAAACAACTTCAGGGTTCAACGTTAAGGTTCTTTTTTCCCTCTTGTCTAGGGCTGGGCAATATGGCCTAAAAAAAAAAATCTGATTTTAAAATTGACTCATATACACACACACACACACACACGGGGCATCTAATAGTTTGATTGTTTTCCCTACCATTGTTTTTTTTTTTTGGGGGGGGGGGGTGATGACATAAGAATGACAAAATTATATAATTATGCTATATATTCAACAACAACAAAACAGATGTGTGAGATAAAGCTGTTTTCACACATACAGTTAATTCACTTCTCGTTCCTCGCTAAAAGTTCAAATCATTTTTGACTTAAGTCGCGCAGACTTGCCCCTATTTTCACCTGTTGCTGAGTAACCTACATTAACATCCCATGGTCTCTTGAATGTAGCATACCTGTAGCAAGCTCCTTCGTAGTAACTAGCGGTAAAATAACATGGAAGAGGAGTTCCGTGCTACAGAGCGGCGATTGCTAGTTGTTTAAGCCGCTACAGACCACCATCACAGCTCGGTCGTATCAGCGGCATTTAGTAGATGTGTTGAGCCGCGACGGAGTTCCTCAACACCGCCTCTGGTGCTCCGCATGGTGCTCCGCATGGTGCTCCGCATGGTGCTCCGTCAGGTCAGCTGTAGTTAGTGGTTCAGTTATCCGAGAAGAGGTGACTGTCAGCCGGGGACAGAGCACCGCGAGCTGCCGGTCATTTCGGCGGAGATTGCGGTTAAGTAAGTAATGAAACAACAAGTTAAGAAAATAACTGATGTTAGTCCTTGTCGCCGCCATGTTGTTTGTGTATCTATATGGCGAAACTACGGGAGCCCAGAGGGGAAAGTCGGCAGATGTTAAGGAGAAAACCGATTTTCATTTAAACAAATCGACGTTAACTACACATTTGAGGTAATTGATAAAATCATCCATTGCCTTGTCGGACAAGTGGAAAAAAAGGGTCAAGTGGGGTATTTATATTGACTTCCCTTGCGTGGGGTTTTAGTTGCCCCGGGCCATCAGGCAACCATTACTGTTGAACACTGGAGTTGTCCTGATGAACTTTGTTAAAACAGTAACTCAGTTGATATCTAAAAGGATTTCGTCGTCCTTTTTGCAACGGCGTCTGTGCACCACATTCTGTGTATGCGTTGCCTTCTGCTTTGATCCACCTCACCCAAAGACTCAGGAAGACGTTTTCCAGTTGCAGTTTGTTTGATCGCCAGCCCCAGCGCCTGATACGCTTTGTTTTTCTCTGCAGGGTAATAAATGTGTCTTCAACCTGTGTCGAGGCTGCTGTAAGAAGAAGGCCTACAAGGAGGTGGCAGACTGTCCAAGTCAGTACCTGCACACATAGCAAACGACTGTTTGAGTGCTGTGCTGTTTATTTCTATCACTAATATATCTGATTGGGTTTTCATCAAGGTCATTTTGCCAACAAAGTACTGCACACATTTTACGTGAATATCTAAAAAGTCAGACAAAAATGCTTATCAGTATGATTTCATCCACTACTGTTAAATACATTTTATCGAAAGCACAACACGCTGAAGCGATTAGTTGATTAGGGACTAAAGGAAAATTATGCAGTGTATTAACACTGCTAAGTTCACTGCTAATGCTGATTTAATGATTTCCTGTTAAGATGTAATGTTAGCCATGGACTGTCACCAGAGAGAGACAGACGGAGGGAGAGAGAGAGACGGAGGGAGAGAGAGAGACGGAGGGAGAGAGACAGAGAGAGAGGAGAAAGATAGACGGAGGGAGAGAGACGGATAAAGGGAGGGAGGGAGGGAGGGAGAGCGAGACAGACAGACAGTTCTGTGTAACATCAACTCTAACTAGTTTAACTTCTTTTAAGGTCTCTTTCACACCTGTAGTTTGGTTCATTTGGTCCCACGGTTTCCGTGTTTTGTAGTTCTTTTCTTTCGCTAATCCAAATATATAATTTGCTGTATTACAACTACAAATGAGACCATACAACATGTAACTTATATTGCTGTCAATGTCCTTTCATGTTATTGGCGCGAGTCTCTTAAGGATTGTACCACGGACATAAAACAGATTTTATTCTTAAGCTGTGGGGAAGTTTAGCAATATTTGGCTTGAAAGAAAAGAATTTAGCTTAGATGATGTTGTGATTACGGTCTTAAATTTCATTCATAATGGTCTTAAAAAGTCTTAAATTTGACTTGGTGAACCCTGCAGAAACCCTGGGTCCAGACCAATAAAAATAACAATTGAAAAAGATCCGTTGTTGCATTTTTAGCTCTGGTGCGCTTTAATGGAAACAATCCCACCTTTGGTTGACAGGCCACGGGCTGAGGTTCAAGACCAAGGCGGAGAAACAGAAAGCCGAGGAGGACGAGAGGAGGCAGGATGGAAGGAAGGCGGACGGAACAAAGGAGGATGAGAGGAAGGAGGGCTTGGCGACCAAGACGGAGAGAAGCAGCAGCTCTCCTCCGCCTCCCCCAGATCCAAATCCAGAGCTGCAGGTGCAGTCCAAGACTCCACTACCTCTATGAGAAGGACTAAGGCTGTCTCTACATGCACAAAGCATCCTCCGTTAATACAGACCTCAGCTGTCACCATGTCGGAATCAGGTACTCTTTCTGATGACGTGACAAATTGAAACCCTCAGAACGTTTTGATCAAAATGTTCACGCAACATTTCAGCCACGTTGGCCTTCACCAATATGTCCATCCTGCTAGAACGGTTCAGTCCAGGTGTTCGTCACTGCTGCAGGGCTGCTGTGTGGACCTGCTTTGATCCATTTCGCTGGTGATGAACACAAACTGTTGTGGTGTTTCGAGCCGTAGAGAGATGCAGCTTGAGGGTAATTGAAACTAACAAGTTAGTGCATGTAGAGGTAGCCAATGATCTGTCAGGACAAACTATATATACTGTACACAGCTGCTAAGAAACCTCAACAAGAAAGAGATGTCTGTTTCAGACTCAAGTATGGATGGACACTGATGAGCAGACCAAAACCTTTTTTTTTTTTTTTTTTTTTTTTTTTTTTTTTTTGTATGTGAAGTTTTTTTTTTTTTTTTTTTGGGGGCGTGGGTCAGTTTGGAACAGTTTCTCAACTAATTATTTCGTCTTTTTTAAGATAAAGATTTTATGGGGAGAAGTTTGAGCATTCTTTTAGCCAAAGTTGTTACTGGGCCACCAAAGTTCAAAGATTCAGTAAAATACTTTTCATTTGATTTAAGGTCATGCGTGTGTGTGTTTGCGTGTTCTACTCATTAGTTAAGCTATTTATTTTGGGTAAAGGTGTGCCTGTAGTGCATTGACTTACATGTGCCTTTTGATGAGATGTACCACTGCCTATCCAGATATGAACCTGAAAGAGGGAGAACAAGCTCAAAGTGGTGCTGTTGTCTAAGAAGGAACTCTTCAATAGGGGGTCCTCAGAGTTGCTGTAAGGGGGCCGCCAAATAATTCTTTAGTGGTTTAAAAAGGATATAATGAAAATATACATCAACATGAATCCTACGTAAAGATACAACTTTTTTTAAATGTACACAACATTGATGATAGGCCTACTGGTCTATAGCTATGGTAGCCATCCACAGATACAGTTAAGCAGAAGGATTTACTGTGCCGCATTTTAACATTAAATAACATGATGTAGAAATATATGAATTTGCAAACAAATTTTATTTAAGAGCTTAGTATTGCATGCACCATAAAAAGGTATATATATATAAAGGCTTTAGGTTGCCCTCAACATTGTTGTAGGCCCAGTTTAATATGCAGTGGGGTAACACCATGGTGGTTGAGCCTATGGTCCACTGCAAAACCCTTGCGTTTGCAGTATTACAACAACAGCAACATTCAGAGAAAACAAAATAAAGTGGCGCACAGTTATTGACGTGTTTTCCATTACCCAGCTGTGGTTGGTCTTGTAGATACAAGTCCTCCATACTATATAACGATATGGGTTGTTTGGTTGTACCCTTTAAAGTGCCCATATTATGAAAAAAGCTTTGGAACCTGCCCCCACTGCTAAAAAAAAATCCTAAAGGAAACACTGTTTATGTAATGCAAACTAAACACTCAAAAACTAAACACTCAAAATCTCAGCTTGAAGATCTAGGACCTAGAATTAAACACGTCACTTTGCATGTGGATCATTGACTTCCTGGCAGCTGGTGAGGGTGGGCGGACACAACTCTTCCACCATCTTCCTTAACACCGGAGCACCCCAGGGCTGTGTTCTTAGACCCCTGCTGTACAGACACAACTGTGGTGGGCCTTATCACAGACAACATTGAAAAGAAGTAGAGGATCTGACCCGCTGGTGTAAGAACAACAACCTGCTCCTTGAATATCAGCAGGACTAAAGGGATGATGGTGGACTTTGGGAATAAGCAGGGAAGAAACTATGCCTCCTTAATGTCAACGGGTCCTCGGTGGAGAGGGTGGACAGCTTCAAGTACTTTGGTGTCTACATCGCAGACAGAGACCAATATTACACACCGTCCACGTTGTTTAAATAGCAAATGCACCTGTACCCATCTTTGGTCTTATAGGGAGGTGTGTTCAGGTGCATTCTTGGCGTATTGCTATCTTGAGGCACTGGAAAGTGATCGCGCCATTGACCCAACAAAAACCTGCTCTAAAGTCAATAGCGCAGCATTTCATTATTTTAACAGCGCATTAGTAAAATTAGGCTTATACACAGTGCACACTATGCTTGTTACACACACAGGGAAGCGCGGCAGCACACACAAATGCAAAAGATTACAAAATTACAGCGCAAATGTAACCATCATAACAGCAATGCGCCGAGGTCCAAACGCGCCTGGCTTTTAAAGGGAATGGGAGATGACACTGATTGGTTGATTGCATGTTACACCCAAAACACACCTAAATTAATAAGACACTAAGTACAACCTTTTTAAACCATGCGCCCGGCACACAGACCCTTTTTTCTGCCGTCAAACTAGCGAAAGTGGATTCGTACACGCCCTAAATGCACCTGCGCCAGGCGCGTCTCGGCGTGCGCTGAGATTAAGATAGGGCCCTTATGGCGCTTCTCCATTACATGGTACCTGCTCGACTCGCCTCGACTAAAGTACCTGGTACCTGCCAACAGGTACTTTTTTTTTTAGTACCACCTCAGTCGAGGTTCCAAGCGAGCTGAGGCAATACCAAAAGGGGATGTGAAAGCGACAGATGGGGGTGTCCTGAACAAACCCGCCATTTTTAAATAATTTAGCCAGCTGTGTTTTTTTTTTTGCTGCCTCCAGCTTCATTTGAAACAAAATTTGTCTTCTAGTTGTGGCAACAACAACACACCTTCGACGTTCTGTGTGTGTGTCACGTTAAACCTTCGGTTTACATGTAGGGGCCCTCATTATGCTACCGTTGAAGTGTGGTGCCATTTTGAGGCTTTTAAGCTAGTTAGCGGTTTGAGCTAAAACTGGTCACATTTGATTAGCATGAAAACACATACCAGAGAACGGTCGACTCTGTACAGGTGCTGTTAACCCCTAGGTTCATTTTGTGCTGGAATTGTCCTTTTAATATTCAGATAAGTAGCTTTAGCTTATCATTTCAAAGTAAAAACATAGTTATCCATTTCAACTCATCACTTCTAAAGCCCGAACAAAAAATAATGGACAATTGGTTGAAATGTCCAACTTCTGATCAACTTCACTTGTATGAAAAGATCAAAGAATGAATATTCTTTAATTGATTCCAGCTTAAAATCAATTCAGATAAACACATTTGAATCATGTCAGGTCTGAAGCAGCTACTTTATTTTCTCATGTTTGGATCCTTTTTTAAAGCGTTTCTAAATGATGCATATAAAAATATATGTCTCCGTGAACCATCACCTTATCGTGGTGGAGAGGTTTGTGTGTCTCTGTGAACCTGAGGGCTGTGTTGTCTGGAGCTTTGTGCTCCTGGTAGGGTCTCCCAAGGCAAAGTGGTCTCAGGTGAGGGGCCAGACAAAGAATGGTTCAAAAACCCCAATGAAGAAGCAAGGTAGAGATGGAGTGACCCTGCCCGGAGGAAGCCGGGGCCCCCGCCTGGAGCCAGGCCCAGACGGCGGGGCTCGTCGGGCGAGCGCCTGGTGGCGGGTTTGCCACGGAGCCCAGCCGGGCACAGCCCGAACAAGCTACGTGGCTCCCATCTCTCCAGCCCATGGGCCCACCACCTGTGGGAGGAACCGTTGGGGTCGGGTGCGATGCCACATGGGTGGCAGTGAAGGAACAACGGACCAGCTCTTCACTCTCGCAAGGATCCTGGAGGGAGCCTGGGAGTATGCCCAACCGGTCTACATGTGTTTTGTGGATTTGGAGAAGGCGTATGACCGGGTCCCCCGGGAGATACTGTGGGAGGTGCTCTTGGGAGTATGGGGTGAGGGGGTCTCTACCAGGGCCATCCAATCTCTGTATGACCAAAGTGAGAGCTGTGTCCGGGTTCTCGGTAGTAAGTCGGACTCGTTTCAGGTGAGGGTTGGCCTCCGCCAGGGCTGCGCTTTGTCACCAATCCTGTTTGTAATATTTATGGACAGGATATCGAGGCGTAGTCGGGTGGGGAGGGGTTGCAGTTTGGTGGGCTGGGGATCTCATCGCTGCTCTTTGCAGATGATGTGGTCCTGATGGCATCATCGGCCTGCGACCTTCAGCACTCACTGGATCGGTTCGCAACCGAGTGTGAAGCGGTTGGGATGAGGATCAGCACCTCTAAATCGGAGGCCATGGTTCTCAGCAGGAAACCGATGGAATGCCTTCTCCAGGTAGGGAATGAGTCCTTACCCCAAGTGAAGGAGTTCAAGTACCTTGGGGTTTTGTTCGCGAGTGAGGGACAATGGAGCGGGAGATTGGTCGGAGAATCGGGCGCAGCGGGTGCGGTATTGCATTCAATCTATCGCACTGCCAGGACGAAAAGAGAGCTGAGCCAGAAGGCAAAGCTCTCGATCTACCGGGTCAGTTTTCGTTCCTACCCTCACCTATGGTCATGAAGGCTGGGTCATGACCGAAAGAACGAGATCCAGGGTACAAGCGGCGAAATGGGTTTCCTCAGGAGGGTGGCTGGCGTCTCCCTTAGAGATAGGGTGAGAAGCTCAGTCATCCGTGAGGAGCTCGGAGAGAGCCGCTGCTCCTTTGCGTCGAAAGGAGCCAGTTGAGGTGGTTCGGGCATCTGGTAAGGATGCCCCCTGGGCGCCTCCCTAGGGAGGTGTTCCAGGCACGTCCAGCTGGGAGGAGGCCTCGGGGAAGACCCAGGACTAGGTGGAGGGATTATATCTCCAACCTGGCCTGGGAACGCCTCGGGATCCCCCAGTCGGAGCTGGTTAATGTTGCTCGGGAAAGGGAAGTTTGGGGTCCCCTGCTGGAGCTGCTCCCCCCGCGACCCGACACCGGATAAGCGGACGAAGATGGATGGATGGATTTTTAAAAATAAAAAACATTTTCTATTAGCGTGACCACTATCGTCTCTGATGGAAGACAAGATTTCCCAGCAATCTGGTTCAACATCAGCAGCATGCAAGGTTTCAAGCTTATCCATAAAAGTCCATCACATGTAGACTACTATCACTCTTTGCTTTATCTAAAGGTGGATGTCAGCACGTGATCCGATAAGATAGGCTTCTGCGCTATGAATCCAAAAATAGATCCCATGTCTGCCCAGCACAGAATACAGTCACACATGTAGTGAAGACTGACATCAGCATTAGTCATGCTGACCATTAGAGCAAGGCCGGATTGGGCCCCTGTTGACCCCCCTGGTTCTTGTTGCCTTTAAGTACGTATCGGGCACAGAAAACATGGCACCTTCATTATATTTTGTCTCAACACAGAGAAACTAACCAGCACTGTAATTTTCTTTTATTAATCCTGCCATAGGTTTGCTGTGTGCAGTGGCGGAATGGAACTAAGTAAATTTACTCAAGGGCTGTACTTAAGTACAAATGTTGAGGTACTTTACTTGAGTCTTTTCCTTTCATGCCACTTTCTACTTCTACATTTCAGAGAGACATATTGTATTTTTTACTCCGCTACATTCATCTGACAGCTTTAGTTACTCTACAAATTCAGAGATTTGCACA
Organism: Perca flavescens; assembly: GCF_004354835.1. Classification (NCBI taxonomy): domain Eukaryota; kingdom Metazoa; phylum Chordata; class Actinopteri; order Perciformes; family Percidae; genus Perca; species Perca flavescens. The sequence goes on along the minus strand of NC_041345.1, from coordinate 28,829,090 downwards.
CAAAACCTACAAGTCCAGCTGGAATGATTAGCTGATTAAACACAGAGCTGTTGAGGATTCTACTTTTACTTTTAATACTTTAAGTACATTTTTAAGATGATACTTACATACTTTTACATAAGTAACATTTTCAATGCAGGACTTTTACACCACTGGCTTTGTGTCAGTTTGTTTGTGGTATTTGACTCAAATGGGATTTTGAAACCGGAGCTCCGTAGGATTAGGTGAAAATGCATACCTTGAAATATACAAGACAAGAGAAAAGTCTGTAATATGTTAAAGCAAATTCCATCAGTGCAAATCTTGAAACCGGAGGGAGGGGGGTGGTGGGGGGTGTCGTGGCTTCTGGGGCTCCAGCCCCAAATGTTTTCTCAAAAGCCCTGAATCTTTTAGGCAGACTGTCTTTCAGAGGCTGTAGTGGGTTCCATTTAAAGACCCAGTGTGTAACCTTTTTAGTTGTTCATTATCAACATCGGTGTTGCCCGTTCACAAACTTGTCCTTTTTCATGAATATTTACCACCACCGTCAATTCCGAGTATTCCTTTTGGGTTGAAATATTACATTTGCATTCACGTGAACTGGGGTAGACGCTCCATATTCGTGCTCCATCCTGAAATACGTTAGCCGGTGAGGGACATACAGGACATACTGCTCCACCTTTCGCCTTTTCACTGTCACATGATAAACTCACAGGTGCTGCTAATGCTGCTAATGGGTATCGTGGGTAGCTTCCCGGCACCGGCAAGTTTGAAGAAGGAAACCTGGAGGACCACACATATTCAAAATCCAAATGTCGGGAACAAGAGTCTTCTTCTTCGCCCAGAAAAAAGAAAAAGATTGAAAAGAGCAAGAGACCGGCTTTTTGAAGCGTGAAGGCTACCGTAGCTGTAATACCTACTTTGAACCGCGTGGAGAGTTGATTGCGATATATGATCTCAATGCTAGATGGGAGAAATTCCTACACATTGGACCTTTTAAAGCTAGTCAAGCTAGTTATTGCTATCATATGAAACTAAATAACGCTCCAAAGTTAAAGTTAATTAAAGACTAAAGTTTGGCAAGGGAAAAACTGGCATGGCCATTTTTTCAATTGACGCTAGACCCCTTTTACTGGGCCATGTGCCAGAATTATGACCATTACAAAAACTGCATTCATTGTCAACTTCTGAAAATGTATTGAAATATAAATTTGTTGGAGATATATGCATATATATTGTGTATTTTGTTATGTACACCTTTAATCTTGTTTGTAATACAAAAGTATTACGCAATAATTAGGTCCTCGGTCAATCGGTGTCTTTAAAGATGTCCAAAATGGCTTTCCCTCTTGGAGATATTTTTCTTGCATCATAAAGTGCATTTGCGTTTGTTGTTGCGTTTTGGGTTAATTGTTATTATTGCAGAATAAGCCCAGTTGTTTCAAGCAGCAGAATAGAAATGGAAGTAATAGTGGGCCAAGCAAGGGCAGTATGTATAGCACATTTCATACACAAAGCGGGCATTCAGAGTTTTTTGGGGGGTGCCTGTGCCCCAGTAGAGCTTTATGTCTAGCAACACCCCCTGCCCTTGACCTCTCTCCTTCAGGTATATGAATGCAAATGGGTTCTATAGGTACCCACGAGTCTCCCATTTACAGACTTTATGATAATCCCATGTAGTTTTTTTTACAAATGGTTTACAGATTAGCAAATTGTTTGAAAAATAGTGCAAATAGCTGCCGTGAATGCAATTTCAGATCTCTTTAGCACCAATGGGTTTGATTACTCTTCATAGATAGTACTACTCATACAAATTGCTGTATAATGTCTTCAGTCATAATGATTTCAGTAGTTATGCTAGATGTTGAGCTAATTCACAGGCTATAATCACCCAGAGGGAGCATGCCCCCTGCTTGAAACTAGGTTCTTTTAAATTCAGGGTTCAAAAGGTCTCACTGTTTGACTCATGTCCCACATCAACCTGTTGTCCTCACCACACAGAAATATTTGACATGTCGACAAAGTATTTGGTATCTTTAGAAGCTTTCAGATCTCTCTAGCCCCAATGGGTTTGTGTTAAAAGGGACACGTGGGCACCCGGATTGCTCAGCTGGTAGAGCGGGCGCCCATATATAGAGGTTTACTCCTCTATATATGGTTCGGCTTTGACCTGCGGCCCTTTGCTGCATGTCATTCTCCCCTTTCATGGCTTCAGCTTTCCTCAGTCAAAATAAAGGCCGAAAATGCCTCAAAGAAATACTGGGCTAATAAAAAGGGACACATGATGTTCAGTTTCCTTTTGATAGATAGTACTGCCCACACAAAGTGTTGTATAATGTCCTCAGTGGCTCTGGAGGAGTAACAATAACCGATAAATCTCTGACCCATTTACATCACAGTAATGCTGATTCATGTGTGTTCTTCTAAATGAATAAAAAAGTAAAGAAAGTACATATTTTTATGTTAAATTGTATTTGAATATTGTCTTCACATTTGATCTTATGGGTTGTAAGTCTGTCTTACATGTTTAGAAACCTCTAGGATTTATATTCTACATAAATCTCTGCTAGAACAGTTCTGGAAGGAGACTTCTGGTTATGAAAACTACTGTATAACCAACACTGTTGACACTATATAAGGTTATTTCCTCATGTGAAGCTGAACAAACTAAAATGTGACATTTTTTAATAACCAGCTGGAATGGACTCTTCATGTGAGGAAGTTTTTTTTCTTTCTTTCTGTGCCTGAAACGTTTGACTCTGTCTAACCAAGCCAGGATGAAAATGCAGTGTGCAGCCTGTGCTGAATCAACCCTTTGTGGGTTTAATAAAAGAATTCTCCATTGTGACTCAACAATTGATGCTTCAAAGCTTTAATGCAAAGAATTGAGTTGAACAAACCAGAGTGCATGTCAAATGAAGACAGGGTCTGACAGTAACAACACAGAAGAGAAGCAGTAAGAAGGCTTTTAAAAAGAGGTGTCTGCTTGTTGCAGTTTTACACCTCAGCGGAGGCTTCCTCCCTGTGGATGAAATCGTTGATGAAGCGCAGATGCTTGGACACTTGGGTGTAGACGCCAGGTCTGCCTGGGAGACCACAACTCCCATAGCTCATGATGCCCACCTGCACGAAGCCACCTTGTACGCGGCACATCAGCGGGCCGCCGTAATCCCCCTTTTGGAAGCAAAAAAAGCACACACATTGTGTTAAGTCTTTCCACTGTGCATGGTCCCTTTCATTATTGAACTAGGTGACTTGGCACGCAGCAGATAAATATGGTGCTTTTGGAGGAATGGGTCAGTAGTTTGGATATTATGAGACTTTTAAGAGTCATTTTTTAGTGGTGGAAGAACAACTGACATCCTGGAACCATACTGTAAAAAAGTAAAAAAATGAATCGTAATGCAATTTTTAAACAGCCTACAGTGAAATTTACTTTTGATTTCACTTATTTGACTTCAGACGTGTTCTTAGTTTATTTATTGGAAGATTTTTTTTCTTCTATTTAGTTATTTTGATGTGGGATTTGTTTAAAAAAACAATTATAATGTTCTATTTAAAGATCCCATATTGTAAAAAGTTAGATTGCATGTCTTTTATTGTTATCTAGAGCAGGTCAAGGTGCTGTATAATTACTGTAAAAGTATTAAAACGCTCAGTCCACAGAGAAATGCACACAGCCTGTATTATGAAACCGTGCCTTTAAACGAGCCGTCAGGACTTCCGTACGGTTGTGATGTCACAACTACACTATACATAGGTAGAAAGTGCTGCTACAATGCCGTTACAGTCATTCCCTGGCTGCAATGAGAGTGCAGAGACTCCGAAAGCGCAGATTTGGAAGACCCGGAAACACTGACCAATCAGAGCATACTGGGCTTTTTTGGGAGAGGGGGCTTAAAGAGACAGGCGCGAAAACGGATCGTTTCAGACAGAGGGTGAATACAGGTATATTCAGACAGACAGTGTGAGACAAATCAAGTGTTTTTTGAAAATTAAAGCATGTAAACATGTTCTAGTAGAAACACAAAATACAACTATGAACTTGAAAATGAGCACGATATGGGACCTTTAATTTTTGTTCTTTAAGATTTTATAAAAAGTTTCAGTTGCACTTCTGATAAAAGTACATTGTTTAGCACAGTTTATATAAATAAAGGACATTTTTTCAGTCATTTGTCTGCAGCTCATTCTGTTAAAAAAAAATCCTGGGAAAATCGTTTCGTGAACTTAAAATCGTGTATCGTTACGTCCCTAACAACAATGTACAAATAAGCCATAACAAGACCTGCATTTAAAATCTTACTTCAGTAAAAGTACAGAGATGTTAGCAGCTAAATGTAGGCCTACTTAAAGTATCACAAGTACAAGTACTCAGTCTACAGTAAAATGGAGCCTATAGCTCATATTTTATTAAAAAACTAAGATTGTTAATACTGATTAATTACTGAATAAGTAGCATTTTACTCCTGCTAGTTCAGGTGAAACTAGTTTCAACTACTCAAAGAGAGTTAGATTTCAATTTTAACTCACATCGCATGCATCCTTCCCTCCAGCCATGTCCCCTGCACACATCATGTCAGAAGTCAGCTCAGGATAACTGGCCTTACACACACTGTTAGGGATGATGGGAACCTTAAGCTCCTGAAGGGTTTCCGGACCTGGCAGTGGAACTGCATGGACACACACACAGAATAAGTGTAAAGGTGACATTTTCACGGATGAACGTTTTGAGAGAAGAGAGCAAATTATTTTGTGTTACTGCTGTAAATTTGACAGAATAGTAGTGTTTATGGCTACTACACAAAAACCCATATCTATTTTCATAAAACCGCAGCTTTTGCAAATTGTTTTGCATGCTTGAGTTTATAAGCTGTTTAGATTTAAATAAACCAGTCAAAGATATAAATAGGGGTAGGGTAATTCTATTTAATATCCTTTTACATTTATATTTATTTACAAACACATTGATATATTTCCCTTATGTCCTCTCTGCACCTAAACCATTACGCAGTCCCAATCCTTTTTAAGTGCATTTGTATTGTACTGTGACTATATCGTATTTTATTGTATTGTACTGTATTAATAGTAGTGTTTTATGTTGTAACGCTATCTATCATTTATGTGTTGCACTCATATGCAGGGTCATCCCAAGCCATTATGTTTATGCGAATTTACAATGCATCAGTGTATGTGTGTGTGTGTGTGTGTGTGTGTGTTTACTTGTTTTTTTTATATAGTATGTGCACCATATAGGCTGCTTTATGTGCAAAAACTTACCATTGATCCCAACGTTCCCCCAGCCAGTGATCCAACACTCAGATGATGGACCGAAGTTGTCGTCAGCGCTGGGCAGATTCACTTTGCCAGCCATTTTTGTGAAATCCACCTTTTTCTTTAGCTTTATAAGGGTGATGTCATGGCCATATTCCTTTGCCCGGTACTCAGGGTGATCGACGGCAGTAACTATCTCTATGAAACGGGCTTGGTCCTTTTGCAGGTTGAGTGAGTTGACATAAGCAAAAGATCTACGCCAAACAGGTGCAGGGTGTCTGGCAACACAAACACACACACATTAGTATTCTAACATGCAGGTAGATTCAGCTGGGCCATAGGTGTAATTTACAGGTAGATGTACTGTATATTATATCTATATATTGTGAAAGACTAAAATGACGAGTTGTTGCGTGGAACGGGGAGGTTGCTAATTTCATTCCAAACCAAGGGTGTAACATTTTTGAATTGTTCATTTGCAGAATCTACATCATCTATAAATCACTTACAACACATCAACATGGCAATTCGTCATTGTATTTTATAATATCTTATAGGCCTACACAAGGGTGTAACTTTGGGTTGAGAAGTGTGTGTGTGGGGGGGGTCCATTTGAATCCCATTTCTACATACATTTGTAGGGACTATGGTTATACAAAAGCCATTCAATAATTAAGTTGACCATAATAATAAATTATGCCAGAAAGAATAGTAACTCATTCTATTTTTTCATTATTTCTTATAATAATCTTTGTATATTTTTTCCTATGTCTATTGTAATGTGTATTTGGTGTTATTCTGGTGTATGTAACAAGGGAATTTCCCCAGTGTGGGATTAAAAAAGTCTATTTGATCTTATTTTACAAGAGACTATAAGAAAAAGATGTCTTACTTTCTTTATAGTTTAAAATAGTGGCCAATCAGGCGCCCAGATAGCTCAGTTGGTAGAGCGGGCGCCCATATATAGGGGTTTACTCTTCCTCTCTCTCTTTTCATGTCTTCAGCTGTCCTGTCAAATAAAGGCCTAAAATGCCCCAAAAAATAATCTAAAAAAAAATATGTCGCCAATCACCGAGACTTATAGGCTATATAAATCAAATTAATTTGAAAGTGGGGGGTAGGGGGGACACAAACAGGATTTTAAAAAGTGTCCCCAGTAGAAATTACGCCCTAGGGCCTACTTAATATTTTAACGTTCACAGATGTATTTACAGATAACTGGTATTTTGAGAATTAGTTGATCTCTGTATAACTGATTCAAATCTAATATGCCTATAATAATCAATGCTCTCACTACTATGGAAGAGGATGAGGGTCATGTAAAGCACACACACACACACACACACACACACACACACACACACACACTTACCTTTTCACGCAGCTTGCTGAAGTTATCAACCACTGACTGCTGGCAATGGTGGCGCCACAGCGCCACTTGTTGACACCATCCGATGTAAGGTTCAGGACCACCATCCCCGGCCAGCTGCTCCTCTCAGCATTCTTCCCCCCGATGATGGAGCTCCTCACCTCAGCCCCGAGCAAACCTAAAAAAGCAATAATGCAACTTTATAAAAGCTATTAGGGCTGAACAATTTTGGGGGGGGGGGAATCAAATTGCGATTCTAATTCAAATTTGCAATTAAAAAATGAAAGTTTAGCTAAAATTTATATTCTATATATATTCTATATATATATATATATATATATATATATATATATATATATATATATAGATATATAGTGCTTTCCTGTAAACTGAAATTTCTGATATGCCTCAGTTCAGTAGCATTATCTAACGTATAAAATAAATTAATACAATTTATATTTGTATTAATTTATTTTTATAAATTAATACAAATATAAATTGTATTAATTAATTTTAGATTTACATATAGATTTATATTATATATATATATATACATATATATATATATATATACATATATATATATATATATATATATATATATATATAATAAATGAATGAAAAGTCCACTGAAATTAAGACATTTCTGGAAACAATGTGATATGTAACATTATTTCAGCATTTTTCTTATGAAAAAACAGTCAACATAATAATAAAAAGAGGAATATAAAATGTTGAACTACATATTGCACTTTTGAATAATCGCGGTCTTCACGATTTGCTGGTCGCATTCTTTGAAATCTCGATTTCGATTTGAAAACGATTAATCGCTCAGCCCTCAAAGGGACGTTAAAGGAATCCTGCGCAGTAGTCTACGTGATACGCATACAAATAAAACTAAGATGTCCATTTGTCGCCATTAGTAAAGTAAAACCCTGGTTTGTAAGTACAGACCAATTTGACAGATTTTGCCATCGAAGAGCCATGATTTTTACACCCTGATCTTATGATTCAATTAGCTTGAACTGGACAGCGTTGATGAACTGCCCTCCACTAATTGGATGCAGATCAATCACCACAAAAATAATGTTGTGCTGTTTGTGTTTCTCACCTCCCGTGTTGAGGATCAGCGCCAGCACAGAGAGCAGAGCGATGAAGGCCATGGCTGTGGCGGAGTTGATGCTGTGGCTCTGCGGGCTGCAGCTTTATATACACATTATCAGCACCATCAGCCCTCCCTTTTACTCTCCAACCACACGTGGAACAGCTACGTTCACTCAAGTGCTGTTTCCCCTTTGTCAGGCTTTACTTTTTTTTTTTTTTTTTTTGCTACACATTTGAGAGAGAAATGTTATAGGTTTACCTGAAAATGCATCTCAGAGTTGTTTAATTAATAAGGTTACACATCCAGAATTAGCTCTTTAAATATGTATGATTTGATAATAATATCAAATCATATGTCTAAAGTAACAACAGAGTTCACTTTTTTTTTTACAACTTTAAAAAAAAATTGTTATTTTTTACAGTTGCCAGTTTAAATGCTTTTATGAACTTTAATGAAAAGCATTTGCATGTAAAGTATAAAGCATTAGCTCAAAGAGCATAGCCCTGGCCAAGTATGGGAGCTCTCCCACCTGTCCAATATCCAGTGATAATTCTAGAATATTATTATTAGATTAGATTCAACTTTATTGTCATTGTGCAGAGTACAAGTACAAAGACAGCGAAATGCAGTTTGCGTCCAAACAGAAGTGCAAAAAAAAAAAAAGCAGAAAAGTGCAATGTGATATACAAGTGTAGACAGGTGGTGCATGGACAGGACAAGAACTATACTGCAGTGTTATAAGAGCAGAATAAATATGGCTATGTAGTATGTAATATGAACAATGTATGAACAACATGTAGATATACGCGCAATGTAGTAGCAGTGACATTATACTAGTAGTAAGAATAATATACATATAATATATGCAGTGTATTAACAGAATATATAATAAGAAAAACAGAAGAAATATGGATATACTGAATGGACCAGTGAATTCTTGTTTCAGTAATACTTTCTCTCCATGCTGCTCAGACTTTTAGTCCTTTATGTTTGTTGCTTGACAATTTATTTGAACACCCACAACTGACCATTCATGAGCAGTAGGCTATACAAACAGTCAATAAACCTCCTTCCTTTTACTCTCAGAGTACTCTCTTACATTTACTCAAGTACTGTGAAGTACAGTTTTCACATACTGATACTTTGCTTGAGTATTTCCACTTTGTTAGGCTTTACATTTTTTACTTTAACTTTAAAATGCATCACAGAGTTGTTGAATTAATGGTAAAAGTTATACATCCAGAATGTTGTGTTAGCTCTTTAAATATATGTTATTTAATAATAACATACTATGCTCTGAAGTAACAGTAGAGATCTTTTTTTTACAACTTTAAAAGTAAGCTTTTGAAGGCACCTAAGTCTTTTATAAGTCTTTAATATATCACATTTAAAACTGATAATTGAGGAGCGGCCTCTAGCTCACCCGGTAAAAGCCTGCGCCCCATGTAGGCTGAAGCCTTTGCAGCGGGCCAGGGTTCAAATCTGACCACAGTCCTTTGCTGTGTGTCATCCCCCATCTCTCTCCTGTCTATCCACTGTCACTCTGCAATAAAGAGGAAAACAATTAATCTTAAAAAAAATAATTGCTAATCAAGGTTTCAGTAGAGGCAGTGCTTTAGTAATTGGCTTGTGAGTAACTTAGACATAGTCATTATTTCAAATCTCCAGTTAGCTTTTAGCACTGACTTAATGTAAGGCCCTGTGGAATATGTCTTATGGGTTTCTTTTAATTCTCAATTGTGCGATTCCTTCCTGGATCCTGTTATCACAGAAACTATTGGGCTCTACATTAATGCTGCCATCAGTCTGTGTCTGGCCCCAGTCGGCCCTCGTCGGATTAATAGACACTTGCACACAGGGCTAAACAAGTTTTCTGGGGGAAACCCTGTATGAAGTATGAACTCTAGGAACATAGCCCTGACCAAGTAGAAGGGGTCTCCCACCTATCCTGACCCCAATGATAATACCAATTTTCAATCAAAATCATACTCAAGTGAAGGTTTATAAATGTTAAATGACATTCAATCATGGATGTAAAATAATAACACAGCCGGTGATGCTGGAGCAGGGACAGTGAAGGACAGCGAACTGGACCACAGCCAGCTGACAAAAGCCACATATAATGAATGACAAAATAGTTTTAACTAAAACTTAAAGACTTTTTGATATTAGCAACTACTGTGATTTGCAAACTAATAAAATAAACGGAAGCGTGTCCAGCTAAGTTTGTATCCTAAATAGCGTCAAACCGAATGGGAACGTTGGGGCTGGATTTGTTTCCGCGGGAATTCATTTGTGTGAAACACCGCATTTTTTGTGACGTCGTCAAAGTTTACAAACATTAATGTATGAGCTCGAGTACGGCGACGGAGACTACAAACATACAGCTCGTCCGTCTTAGTGGTGACTCTGCCGCTTTGTTTACGATGTACCGTGGCTTTACGTTACAGTTGTTTCAATTGTTAGCTCGGTGTTGTGTCATAGCCGGTTCCCCTTTCGAATAGTGTTTTTCCTCCTGTAAAAAATGTGTAGCGCCCCCCTTCCGTGGTTAGGTTCGGTTCAGGTTTAGTTAGGTGGAAATTTAGCCCGGTAACGTTAGCCAGGTAAACTTAGTTAGGCCAGTAACAACGTAAGCCCGGTAACGTTAGCCCTGTAACAACAACGTTAGCCCGGTTCCTGCGCTCATTTGTAACGTTCACGTTCAACATGGAGCAGCCAGCCAGCGTCAACGCAGATCCTGTTCAACGGTCTGACCGTACCGCCGGTGGGTCTGTCCTTTTTTTTTTTTTTTTCTTTAACTTTATTAACAAAACACAATTTACAAAATCTCTCATTGGGAGACTAATATGCAGAACATAGTTAAACACAGTGAAATAGAACAAATTACAATAAAAAAAGTAAATACAAATAAAACTAAAACAAAATAAATCAAGCAAATGCATTACAGTCCATAAGGCATGTCAAAGTTGTTCACATACATTGTCCTCCGTCTTCATATATTCTTAAAATAAAATTACATGGAAGCTTTACAAATTATAATGAGAAATATTTTGAGACATCTTCACATAGAGAGTAAATGTTATCACTGGAGTCTTTCAGAAGTTTCAGAGAAGCAAAGTATTCCCTCAGTTCAATTTTAAACACCATTAGGGATGGATTTTTGTTTTGCCAAATACATTTATGGATATGGTATTTACCCATAATTGTTATGATATTGTAAATTCTAAAAAATTCTTTCGGAAGATTTTCATTGCCAAAAAGAATTTGCTCCAACTTTAATTGTGTAATTTTCTCCATTTTTGTTTCCAGCCAATTCATGACATTTTGCCAGAATCTTTTTATCACTGGACAAGAGAAAAACAAATGTTCAATAGTTTCATCTTCCTGGGAACAGAACACACATGGCTCCACTTCAAAACCAAATCTCTTTTTAAGCATTGCTGCTGCTGGATAATATCCATTTATAATTTTGAATTGCATTTCTTTGATTTTAGGAGGTATAGGCCATTTCATGAATTTGATATATTTATTTGTTATTATGTCATCAAAATGCCTTATTTTTATATTTTGGTTAAACTCATGAAATAGTTTACCTTTGAATATTTTGCTAATACAATTATTCTTACATCTTTTGCTATTCAGGGGAATTTGATTTAGTTGCAGTTTAGGCAAATTGATTTGACTTTTGGAATAATGTAAATAGTTTTGTATCATATTTAATAAGGCTATTGGTATTGCTTTACATATCTTATTAAAATCCCTTATTGAACTTTGTATATTAAATTTTGTTTTAAAATCGGTAAACATAATAAAATTACCTTATTCATCTAATATATCTGTGATGAAAATAATTCCCTTTTCAAACCAATTTTTGAAAAAAACTGTTTTACCGGTGGGTCTGTCCATCTGTCAGCACTGTGTTCATTTACATTCCAAACATATCGCAATATATTATGATTCTCTAAAACTCTTGTTATCTATGTAGGTCGGTGCACACAATGGCGAAACTGGAGTGGATTCTGGTGAGTGTCCAGTGTTTAAATTAAGCTGAAAGTCTAGTTTACAGAACCACAGCAGAGTGGCATGACGTTAGGCTACTATTAAACTAATACAACCGAACCATAACTAGTGTTGTATAAAATAAGGTGTTTGGTGTAGGACAGTATTAACTAGATATAACATGAAATCAAATTGTTTATTAGTCACAAATAGCTCTGCACATTACAATTTGTACATTGATATTTGATATTTTTTTTTTTTCATCTAAATGATAATTTTCATGTCGCCTACTTTTTTTTAATTAAGAAAAAAAAATCTTGTGAAGACAACATTAAACACTGTTTGGCATGTACGCTGTTGGTGTTTTCTCAGAGAGAAACCACTCAGCCGGTGGCTTAGTTTTTAGATTTTGATGCATCTGAATCTAACCCAGCCTGTATTATCTACCTGCTCTTCTAATAACCCCCCGACCCCCGCCAGGCTCCTCGGATTGTGCAACAACTTTGCTTATGTGGTCATGCTGAGCGCCGCCCATGACATCCTCACAAAACAAGAGACAGCAAACACCACGGCATCAGTAAGAAGGCATATTCAAATATTATTGCAGTGCCCCTTTGTTATAGCTAATGGCTTGAAGCTACAATAAAGTCTGTATTGACATAAAGTGAGAAAGCTTTTCTTCTACAATGTCCATATAGTATTTATATTGTGTCTGAATATTTGGAGGAATTGTATTTTGATGCTTTGGCAATATTGCTATTGAAACTTTGATGCCAATAAATTCCCATTTTAATTAAATTAAATTGGAAGCAAATGATTAACTTTTGACCCTTTTTCATATCCAGACTAAAGCCACGTTGGCCATGGATTTCCAAGGTGGGAACAGTAGCAACAGTAGCCGCTACGACTGCAATCCTGTCTCTACTGCGGTAAATGGAGAGTCACTACACAACAGGGAATTACCCTAACCAGTCTGTATATTGATACAGTGGTGCTCATAAGTTTATGAACCCATGCTAAAGTTGACTAAAAAGAGGAATAAAAAAAAAAATCATCTTTTGGAAATTGATCTTAATTCTTTAATTTAAAAAAAAAAATGAAGAAAAATGCAACCTTTAAGGACACCAATTTTCTTTGTGAATTAATAATGTATCGTAAATAAATAAAGGTTCTTCCTTAAAATACAGGGGGCATAAGTATAGACGCAGGCAGATTTTTATTTTTAAAGGCCAGTTATTTCATGGATCCAGGATACTATACATCCTGATAAAGTTCCCTTGGCCTTTGGAATTAAAATAGCCCCCCCACATAATCACACACCCTTCACCATACCTAGAGATTGACATGGGGTACTTTCCATAAAATCATCTCTCAATGCAAATCAAACCAGCTATTAGGCTATCTGGAATAAAACCATGCCAATCTCTAGGTATGGTGAAAGATATGTGATGATTTGGGGGGAGGGGCTATTTTAATTCCAAAGGCCAAGGGAACTTCCTGGATCCATGAAATAACTGGCCTTTAAAAATAAACATCTGCCTGCCTCTATGGGAATTTAACATAGGGGTGTACTTACGTATGCCCCCTGTATTTTAAGGAAGAACATTTATTTATTTACGATACATTAATCATTCATAAAGAAAATTGGTGTCCTTAAAGGTTGGATTTTTCCTCATTTTTTTTTAATTAAGGCCTTAAGATCTGTCCCCCACACTTACACTACACTGTTGATTTGAACGCACCATCAGTAGTCAAGTGTGCACGTTACTCAGGTTGCGCCCTCCCCACACACACACACGCACACAGACACACACACAACCCCACACACATATATTTGCAGCACCCCCTCTGACCCTGAGTAATAGATTCAAACATGAAAAAATGTCTTCACTTTTATCATATTGATGACCTTAGTACCATATACTTGGTTCATTGGCATGCGCCGCCTCCGTGTGGCCAGTTAAAAATATTAGCAGGGCTCCCATTGGGCGAGATGCGGCAGTAAAACAGTATGGAACGGTTCATGGAAATGTCAGTGTTTCCAATCATAAATGAAATGTAGGCTAATTGGAATCCATGATTTGGAGAGACAAATGGGAGAGGAACTTTCAATAAAAATCCTCCTCCTGAACAATCTGTCCCCCTCACTTCGGAAATTACGGCTACGCCCCTTGTTAGAGGACATATATAACATATATATTACCGCTACAATGGCATTGGGACCCATAAACACTCTTCCAGAGAATTGTAATATTGTAATTTCCATCTGCATTTCTTAATTGGCACATCATGTTTGTCACTAATGATTTTAAAAGAGGACTTTTGGTCTGATGCTTGTCTCCTCAGGCTGTGCTGTTAGCTGACATCCTCCCAACACTCGTCATCAAGTTGTCTGCTCCCTTTGTGATCCACAAACTGCCTTATGGGTAAGAAAAAAAAAATCAAGGCCATTCCATATTAGAAATGTCCAACAGTCATCCCGTCATTTATTATTATACAGAAATATTTGGGCGCTAGATTTGGTAATGTGGTGGTTACTTTGGTGCCTCACATTACTTTTTGTCACAGCAATATGATCAAATAGCTCGCCCAGTACAGAGTCCTTTACAGCGTGTCCCCTCCCCCCCTTCTCATCTTTAAGCTCTCCTGTTGTTTAAAGGCCATAAAAAGCCCCAGAAAATAATCTTTAAAAAAAGAAAAGGAAAAAGAAACTTCTGTCCCAGCCAAAATGTTCAAATAGTGGCCAAGACCAGGCCTCGATTTGGACCATTTTTACCCTGCATTTAGCACATTTAATTCACTACTTCTTTCCAGTAGCTTCCACTTTGCTGTTTTTGTATCGTCGATGAAATTCAACAGCTGTGGTATGGTGTGGTGGTGATGGCGCAGTGGATATGACACGTGCCTTTGATGTGGGAGACCAGGGTTTCCCATTGTGATACATCAACCAATGTGTCCCCGAGCAAGACACTTAACCCCTAGTTGCTCCAGAGGCGTGCAACCTCTGATATACAGCAATTGTAAGTCACTTTGGATAAAAACATCAGCGAAATGACATGTAATTTAATAATGTAAGGTAATGGTAACATATGTTTCTGTGTCTTCCAGCTGCTTAGTTGGCACAATGCTTCCTTTTTACTGGTGGTCCTTCTATTTTAAAAAAAAGTAGAAAAAGAAGTGCTTAAAATATTGATAAGGCATTATATTGTCGCCCTTGGTGCGATACAATAATCAATACGCTGGCGCCAAATATCGATATCTACTGTAGGAAAATAACAGATGCCCCAGCCACGTTTAAGTCCGAAGTCTGGACCCATAGTTGTTCTGTAGTTCTGTATTTTTTTATTTACAGTCTGAAAACCTTGTGCTGCAGAATTGTGCCGTTTTCTAATAGTTTGGACTTACAGTGAATAAAGAGAGGAAACCTGCACTTAACCTTTTCACGGGCATTTTTATGCCTGTGAATCATGTATAATCATGTATGATTATGGGATTGTCTAGCAATATATTGATTATCGTAGCATTGTTGTATCCTGATGTTATCGCTGTCGTGAGCCATATGTCGCGTGGTCTATATCAACGACGTTTCATTTCTGGGATTGTTCAGGTGCCACCGGAAGTTCCACCGGATGAAGTCCCTTATTTTCGGGCCAGATGTCCCTCACCTTCCGCTTCCTTTTGTTTCGGCATTGTAAACCGCGGTGGATTTCTGAGGACTACGGTTAACTGCTCCTCAGATCTCTGCATCTCTGTCCAATCGGAGTTCTCTGTTGCACGACTAAAACAACCTTTGAACGTACACACGTTCCACCAAAACAAAGTTCCTTCCCCGAGGCTGTTTTGCAGAGTCCCCGGGGCTCCGTGCGGGGCTCAAGATGATTGTGATTGGTTTAAAGAAATGACAATAAACTGGGGTTTAATGATTTATTGCCATTAAAGAAATGACAATAAACCAGAGCCTGTTTTTCGCCCTTCCCAGAATGCTCTGTGGACTAGCCAGACCCTCCTCCGCAGCGCTGTGGAGGAAGGTCTGGCAATGCGAGACTATATATCGTGTATCGTATCGTGAGGTACCCTGTGATTCCCACCCCTAGTTAATAGAGCAAAAAGAACATTGTACAAATAAAAGCAAACCCATAAATGTTTGTGTACTACTGCCGTGTTGTAAACGTACCACCTCATTTCTGTTTTCCCAGCTTCCGAGTGCTGTTCTGCGCCATCATGGCAGCAACAAGTTTCCTCCTCGTGTCCTTCTCCACAGCTGTGTGGATGAGCATTCTAGGTGAATCTGCCATTTTTTTATTTATTTTTTTTACAGAGCTTTTATTATTTTTAGTCATAGCTTTTATCATTATTGGTGGTGGAACTTTCAAGAATTCTGATGATGGATTAGATACCGCCTAATACATTTTCTGTTTGATTTCCTGTCGTCTTATCTGAAAGGGCGCAGCTGCAGTAACAGAAACACGATACCATTTTAGGCTTATCACGACCTGCTGCTAGAAATATTTCTCACCACGCTAAGGCGGATCAGTGAACTGATGTTTGAGATCAAGATACCTTCTTTCTAAAGTCCGTAGCAAAGGAGTTTAAAAGAAGCAGGCACATGAGTCTAACTGAACAGACAGTTAACACGATCAAGGGTCTTCATTATTGGTCATGTGCACAACAATTACAGAAGTAGTGGTTGGCAATGAAAATCTCCAGCCTCAAGGTCCCAACCAGTGGTGGAATGTAACTAAGTACATTTACAATAGTATTATACTTAAGTACAAATGTTGAGGTACTTTACTTGAGTCTTTTCCTTTCATGCCACTTTCTACTTCTACGCTACATTTCAGAGAGAAATATTGGACTTTTTACTCCACTACACTCATCTGAAAGCTTTAATTATCAGTTACTTTACACATTAAGTGTTTTTTTACAAAATAAAACACACATGCAATGTTTTATTTAACTATTAAATAAAATAATTTAATTAATTAAACTACCCAACAATGTTCAGGCCTTACAAGTCCAGCTGAAATGATTGGACCATTAAACACACAACTGTTTGGATCCTTTCCACTTTCTAAAATGGGAGGATTTTTTAGTACTTTTACTTTTAATACTTAATATTACTTTAATACTACTTTAAAGTTTTAGTGCGTAACTTTTTCATATAATAAACGTCCGTTACATTCAAGCCATCGCCAAATGAGTGGCTACAAAGCTAATTAAGACTCTCAGCTCCACGCAACTACCTCTGTATGGCGCCTATGTTCAGAAGTTTGTGGCGTCCGGCGACTTTCCCGCCTAGGCAGTTTATTAAAAAGATAGATTCTAAAGACAGTACCGTTCACGTATACATGCGGGCGCCATCTTGGGAAAGCAGTCACAACCAGACGAACGCCTGCAGATTCCAAACCAAAACGGGGTCAGAAGTGTTCTTAAGTGTCTCCGGTTTAGAGGCTCTGAAACGCCAGAGCAGGGGGAATGCGAATATTCGTTTTTTTAAACCAAAACGTAACAATGTAAATGTAGCCTAAGTCCTTTGGCATCATTTTGAGTGACGGGGGTCAAAGAGGAAATTCTAAAGACTAATTGGGCGCTGAGTAGCAATACCAAAGAGGAAGTAACATCATTTGATCCATACTAACTTCATATAAATGATTCCGGTGTGACTTCACAACTAATTGAATTAATTACAGTAAATAATAATAGTCTGAAGTTGAATTCAAATGAGATTGTTGTTCCTTGTCAAACACAGGAATGAGCCCCCCCCCCCCCTGTGATTATTACTTTTCTGTAATGAATGAGCATCTCTGTCCTCCCCTCTCCCCCCACTGTGTTTCCAGGAGTGGTCTTTGCCAGTATCAGCGCTGGACTGGGAGAGCTGTCCTTCCTCTCTCTCACGGTCTACTTCAGCAGGTAAACACTCATTCCAACAGCACGTAAACTTCTCTAATCGATATACTGCAAGCAGTGGTGGAATGTAACTAAGTACATTTACTCAAGTACTTTACTTAAGTACAAATGTTGAGGTACTTGTACTTTACTTGAGTCTTTTTCTTTTCATGCCACTTTCTACTTCTACTCCGCTACATTTCAGAGAGAAATAGTGTACTTTTTACTCCACTACATTCATCTGACAGCTTTAGTTCCTAGTTACTTTACAAATTAAGATTTTTTAGCACACAAAACACATGTAGTTTATAAAATGCAATACCAAGGTGCTGTTGAGCAAGTCGCCGAATAATTTCCCCTTTCCCTGGTGGAAATGTACAGGCTGTTTAAAAAAAAAAAAAAAAAAACTTTGAGAGAAATCTGACATTCTTGATTTTAGAATTGTGTTAGTGAATGTGTGTTTTTTTTTTTCGGCACTTGACTCTGAACTCCCTGATGTAGAAGCGTCCTTAGATAAACCTTCCTCTTTGCAACCACAATGCCATGTGACCATAGCATGACTACTGACTACACACAACTGAACTGAAAATCTCAAGCAAGCTTCAAGTCCCTGAAATATCCTTTTAATTCCTTCCTGTCATGTAGCTGCTGATGGTCTAAGACACAGATCTTCAACAGGGGGGCCCCTTCTTAACATAAATCCAACATATTTTTAGCAAACATAAATCAGCCTTTTTGTAAAAAAAACCAAAACAATAATGGTAGGCTTACTGGCCTGTATGCAAGGGTAGCCATCCACAGAGCCATTTATAAAATCATGCCAACAGTTATTTTTATAGCTTAGTATTCTATGCACTAAAAATGTATGTGTAAAGGCTTTAGGCCGCCCAAACATTATTGTAGGCCCAGTTTAATATGCAACTTAATTTTATACAATCTGTAGTAGGGGGTCCCTGCTCCGTCTGCCTTTTAAGTTATGGGGTCCATGGCTTTAAAAATGCAGGAGACCCCTGGTCTAACAAACCATGTGTATGCATGTACGTTTATCTCTCATGTTCTTGTGTTCTAGTGATGTGTCGGCCATTACACACACTACGATGTGTCTTTTGATGATGTTTAGTGTGGATGGTGAACCCTGCTTTCCCACCTGCTTTAGGGATGTGCTGGGAGGCTGGGGCTCAGGTACCGGTGGCGCTGGTGTTGCTGGAGCCTTGCTCTACTCGGGCCTCACCCAAATCGGCCTGTCGCCCCAGCACACGCTTCTCATCATGCTGGTGGTCCCGTGTGCTATGTTGTGCAGGTGAGGTGTGGAAGTACAAAGATAAGACAGACGCTGTCATTCGAGAGCTGAAAAGGATTTGACTGGAGAAGAATGGAGAACAGTCGATACCAAAACATGATCCCATTTGATCTAGATTCTAGATTAGATTGTTAAGTTATGAAACGGTATAGAGCACATGTATAAAACTCAAGGCCCGCAGACCAAATCCGGGCCCTTTGCACATTTTGGCACACTTAGTGTTGTGCACCATACTAAAAAGACTGGAAACTGTTTTCCAAACTGTCATTATGTGACACTCAACGCATAATTTGGTGGATTTGCCGACTCTGAGACTCAGAAATTCCCCCAGGACCAGAGTTTGCATATTCAGGCTGTGAAACTGTTTGCTGTGAGTCAGCTGCTTTTAAAACTCAAATCTTTGTTTTGCTAAACTCTATGAGGCTAAGGAACTTTTTTTCCTAACTTTGCACCAACCCGACAGCCGACCGTCAGGAGGAAAGGCAGTCGGACTGATCAGTATCCCCGAGTTGGTCAAAAAAAGTGCCTCGGAACACCCCAAGCAACGGCGACTTGAGCGTACGTTCTGCACGACGTAATACGTCTCCATAACAGCAGGCGGTGCTAATCTGTATTGTCGACCCAAAAAATGTAAACCAGCAGCTGATTGGACGAACGCGTCACTTGGGTCTGGCTGCTCCCGGATTTTACAACCGAGCGTAATGGCGACTCATTCAGAATACGATCTCATATTTTACGAAGATAGTTCACTGTCTGAAAACATTTTAAGCGAAATAAGAGAAATAGGCCGTGCAGTTGCTGAATCTGTCTTCATTTCAGATCGACAAAGGTCAGTTTGAAAGATTTTCATCAGATTTTGAGAGGCTGTTCGTCACGCTAACATAAAGTGCACTGATTCGCAAGTCAAGCACTCCACCAATCAGATCGGTCATTGAGTCCGACTGCCCGTCCTCCGACCCAGCAAGTCAGGTCGGCCAAAATGAAAGCCGACGGCCCCCTCCGACGGACGGCGGCACGGAACACACCAAACAGACTCGAGTCACCGACCTCGCCAGACTGTCTGACGGCCGATTATCGGGTTGGTGTGTCAGGGCCCTAACACTCCTGGTATAGAGGAATGGATAGGCAAAGCGTAGACAGACAGATCATTGTGCTTATGCATGACGTTACACATTTCACTCTATGTAACGCTGGAGCTGCACAGTTTTATTTGTTATTGCACTTTTTCATGTTGATTAGGATTTTGAATTGATTAACAGAAGATTGAAAACCGTAAATATGAAGAAATCCAAAGGGAGTGGCTTCTCTTCATACACTCTGTTATTGTGTACTATATTGCTTTGTTGAATATCATTTTAGATTCCACAATCAATTAAAGCTGACTTGCTTTCAGGCCACACTTTCTCTGTTCATTCCGTCTCCTGTTTCACCCACAGTTCAAATGAAATGATTCTTCTTCTTTGGCTCCCATTTTTTTGTTGTTGTTGTTGCTTACACCACCACCAGCTATTTCTTCCTGCTGGTTCTTCCACCTTCATTACCGCAGTGGAAATACCGGGATACCGAATACGCGGCCGTGGGCTCCGAGGATAGACGGCGGCTGATGGATGATTCAGAGGAAGAGGAGCAGGCGATATCAACCCCAGGTACATGTCGCACACTCTCGCATGACAACAAACATCATAAAAATGATAATGATTGAATGAACTATTTGACATGAAAACAAAATCCAGTGAGTGGTAAGTTTAGCAGCAATTGTGCAACACATTCATTTGAATGGCCTAGCAGCGGTGCATTGCTGTAATGTAATCAGATAATATTTAAAGCATGTGTCAGTTTTGTGGAGGGAACATTTTTATCTTAATTTTTATGGTGAAATGAATGAGTCATTAGTTAGACACTAGGACTTTCCAGTCATTTTGTGAAAGCCTGGTAAGATGTGAGGTCAGATCAGCGGAACCAGTTTTATCTTGGTTTTGAGGCGGCTGTGTGTCATTCAGATATGTGTGTGTGTCTGCATTAGAAGCGATCAAAGAATCTGTATGTGGGTGGCTTTGTGTGGGGAAACATGTTGGATGTTATCTGCTCTGTGTGTAGCAGTGAAAACCGATATCTACAAAACTGGTATTTGCGCTTTCTCCCCGATGTGTATATAAGATAGCTTCGGGGTTGTTCAGGGTTGATCTGTTTATTTAATTTTTTTTTCTTATTCTTCTTTTGATACAGCTAGGCTAGCAGTTTCCACCCTGCTTCCACTATGTGCTTAGCGTGGCTGATAAGTCAGACCGCAAACAAGTCATTGAACTATTTACTTTAAACCTGCAATATTTGATTAGTTTGGCCCCTTGGGGGAAAAACACAACATTATAATAATAATAAAGTTATTAAATAGTTTCTTATTTACACATTAAAGGCCCAGTGTGTAACGTGTTTAGTTGTTCATTATCAACATCGGTGTTGCCCGTTCACAAAGTTGTCCTTTTTTCATGAATATTTACCGCCACCATCAATTCCAAGTATTCCTTTTGGCTTGAAATATTACATTTGCATTTGCATGAACTGGGGTAGAAGCTCCATATTCATGCTCCATCTTGAAATACGTTAGCTGGTGAGGGACATACAGGACATACTGCTCCACCTTTTGCGTTTTTGCTGTCACATGATAAACTCACAGGTGCTGCTAATGCTGCTAATGGGTATCGTAGCTTCCCAGCCCCGGCGAGTTTGAAGAAGGAAACACGGAGGATCACACATATTCAAAATCCAAATTTCAGGAACAGGAGTTCAGGATATTGAAAAGAGCAAAAAGACCGGCTTTTTGAAGCGTGAAGGCTACCGTGGCTCTAATACGTACTTTGAACCGCGTGGTGCGAGAGAGTTGATTGCGATATATGATCTCAACGCTAGATGGGAGAAATTCCTACACATTGGACCTTTAAGAGCCCATTTAAATGATCTATGGTCTAAAGTGGTGCATTTAGGGCACGTCCAACTTCATTTTTGCTAGTTTAATGGTGCATAATCTGGGAGGAAAGTAAGACGCAAGGGGCAAAGGGGTTGCATTTAGTCTCTTAATTAATCATAGGTATGTTTTGAATGTAAAATGTATTCAACCAATCAGAGTGTCATTCCCATAACCCTTAAAAGACAGGTGTGCCTGGCGCATTGCTATTTAAAATAAATTGCCGATTTGGGAGTGGCGGAGCTGTCAACTGATCACCATCTGGTGGTGAGTTGGGTCAGGGGGTGGGGGAAGACTCTGGACAGACCTGGTAACCCCAAACGGGTAGTGCGGGTAAATTGGGAACGTCTGGAGGAGGCCCCTGTCCGACAGACTTTCAACTCACACCTCCGGCGGAGCTTTTCGTGCATCCCTGTGGAGGCTGGGGGCATTGAACCCGAGTGGACAATGTTCAAAGTTTCCCTTGCTGAAGCTGCGGTGAGGAGCTGTGGTCTTAGGGTCTTAGGTGCCTCAAGGGGCGGTAACCCACGAACACCGTGGTGGACACCGGTGGTCAGGGAAGCCGTCCGACTGAAGAAGGAGTCTTTCCGGGATATGTTATCCCAGAGGACTCCGGAGGCGGTTGCAGGGTACCGAAGGGCCCGAAGGGCTGCAGCCTCTGCCGTGAAAGAGGCAAAGCAGCGGGTGTGGGAGAAGTTTGGAGAAGACATGGAGAAGGACTTTCGGTCAGCACCAAGGTGCTACGGGAAAACTGTTCGCCACCTCAGGAGGGGGAAGCGGGGAACCATCCAAGCAGTGTACAGTAAGGATGGGACACTGTTGACCTCAACTGAGGAGGTAATAGGGCGGTGGAAGGAGCACTTTGAGGAACTCCTGAATCCGACTAATACGCCCTCTATGTTAGAGGCAGAGCTGGAGGATGATGGGGGATCATTGTCAGTTTCCCAGGTGGAAGTCACTGATGTAGTCAAACAACTCCACAGTGGCAAAGCCCCTGGGATTGATGAGATCCGTCCAGAAATGCTCAAGGCTCTGGGTGTGGAGGGGTTGTCCTGGTTGACATGCCTCTTCAACATTGCGTGGAAGTCTGGGACAGTGCCAAAGGAGTAGCAGACCGGGGTGGTGGTCCCCCTTTTTAAAAAGGGGGACCAGAGGGTTTGTGCCAATTACAGGGGTATCACACTTCTCAGCCTCCCCGGTAAAGTCTACTCCAAGGTGCTGGAAAGGAGGGTTCGGCCGGAACAATGCGGATTCCGTCCTGGTCGTGGAACAATGGACCAGCTCTTCACTCTCGCAAGGATCCTGGAGGGAGCCTGGGAGTATGCCCAACCGGTCTACATGTGTTTTGTGGATCTGGAAAAGGCCTATGACCGGGTCCCCCGGGAGATACTGTGGGAGGTGCTGCGGGAGTATGGGGTGAGGGGGTCTCTTCTCAGGGCCATCCAATCTCTGTACGACCAAAGTGAGAGCTGTGTCCAGGTTCTCGGCAGTAAGTCAGACTTGTTTCAGGTGAGGGTTGGCCTCCGCCAGGGCTGCGCTTTGTCACCGATCCTGTTTGTAACATTTATGGACAGGATATCGAGGCGTAGTCGGGGTGGGGAGGGGTTGCGGTTTGGTGGGCTGGGGATCTCATCGCTGCTCTTTGCAGATGATGTGGTCCTGATGGCATCATCGGCCTGCGACCTTCAGCACTCACTGGATCGGTTCGCAGCCGAGAGTGAAGCGGTTGGGATGAGGATCAGCACCTCTAAATCTGAGGCCATGGTTCTCAGCAGGAAACCGATGGAGTGCCTACTCCAGGTAGGGAATGAGTCCTTACCCCAAGTGAAGGAGTTCCCTAGGGAGGTGTTCCAGGCACGTTAAGCTGGGAGGAGGCCTCAGGGAAGACCCAGGACTAGGTGGAAGGATTATATCTCCAACCTGGCCTGGGAACGCCTCGGGATCCCCCAGTCGGAGCTGGTTAATGTTGCTCGGGAAAGGGAAGTTTGGGGTCCCCTGCTGGAGCTGCTCCCCCCGCAACCCGATACCGGATAAGCGGACGAAGATGGATGGATGGGATCTGCCCGTGCGCAAAGTGGCAGACCCTCTGCCGTCTCTCCCAATCCCCTGTCCTATCAACACCAATAAACTACTTAACTGAGGACGGCTGCGCATCCCTGTGTGTGTGACAAGCATGATGCATGAATCAGTTCTGACATAGTCTCCCATTGCCAGACCTTCCTCCACAGCGCAGCGGAGGAGGTTCTGGCTAGTCCACACAGCATTCCGGGATGGGAGAAAAACGTGCTCTGGTTTATTGCCATTTCTATAAACCAATCCCAATCGTCTTGGGCTCTGCTAAGTGCCGGACGGAGCCGCGGTGCCGCTGCAAAATAGCCTCGGGAAGGAACTTGTTTTGTGTCGTTCTAAAGTAGTTTAGAACAGTGGAACAGGAATCTCAGATTGGACAGATAGTTTCGCTAGCTGCCTGGATTGACCCTCCAGAGATCTGAGGAACAGTCAACACAAAGAAAGCGGAAGGTAACGGACCTCCGGCCGAAAAAGAGGGACATCCGGTGGAATTTCCCGGCGGCAACGGAGCAATCCCAGAAGTGGAACGCGGTGAATATAGACTAGTTCTGACGCCATCCAAAACCGCGTGTACACTTAAATCATCCACCCACCACCCACCTGAATTATTATTTCCAGTCATCTACCAGTCCCTGTAGGCTGTTGCTTTTAAAATGATGTATTGTATGATTTATGAGTGTTTGCTTTAATAATTAGGGAGGCTGCATCAGTACTTGTAAATGTTTCCATGCGTGCAGTGTTGCACTCATCTTACCATGTGGACGACGCACCCTTTAAATTGGTTTTTGCGAAACCAGGTTTTTGTCGGCCAATGGTGCATCGCTTTCTGCTGCCTCAAGATAGCAATGCGCCACCAATGCACCTGACCAGACCTCATTTTAAAACCCACATGCCCATGGGTGCACCACCGCCACCACAGCTTTGAATATTCGCTGTTGAAAAGCACAGAAGCTAAAAAAAAAAAAAAAAAAAAAAAAAAAAATGGTATTCGGTAGACTAATGCAAGTCCAGCTGGACTGCTGGTTCCCTTCTCTTGAGATGACAGAATTGACTTTTGATTCATGTATAAAGAACATCTGGACAGTGGAGTGAACCTGCGGTGACTGAATTACTGTGACTGTGCTGTTTCCCCACAATGAAGCCCCCCCATTTTGTCATGTGATACACAGGCAGATTAAAAGAGGCTGTTGTTGATGTGAATGAATTGTAAGTACTGCTGTGTGGTTGTCCCCCCCCCCCCCCAATGTAACAGAGGAGAGGACCGCCGGACCTCTCACCCTCACAGAGAAACTTCATGTCATCAAAGTGAGTGCACTCTTCACTTTACTTCCAACCTGAGGATTTGTCTGGTTACGCTGTTAACTGAACATTCTTCCTGTGAGCAGGGCTTGCTGTGGTTTGTGCTTCCCCTGGGACTGGTCTACTTCGCCGAGTACTTCATCAACCAGGGCTTGGTAAGTTCTCTGGCTCCCTCTGGTATCCCGTTCATCTTACTGCATGGCGTTAAGCCGGACCCGACTTCTGTGTTGTGTAGGCTGTATGCAGCGGTGGAAGAAGTGTTCACATCCTTTACTTAAGTAAAACTACTGTAACAAATACTCTGTTACAACTTAAGGAAGCGCAAAGGATCCAAACTGTTGTGTGTTTAATGGTCGAATCATTTCAGCTGGACTTTATAAACATGTGTTTTGTGTGCAAAACTCTTAATGTGTAAAGTAACTAAAGCTGTCAGATGAATGTAGTGGAGTAAAAAGAACAATACTTCTCTCTGAAATGTAGCGGAGTAGAAGTAGAAAGTGGCATGAAAAGAAAAGACTCAAGTAAAGTACAAATAGTTTATTATTTTATAATGTCGTGGACAGTCCCCCCTGCGATATTACGAATCCCACTATGGCCACGCCAAGACCCGCCCTTCAATAGCATTTATTGGCCAGGCGTACATGAGAACGTAAGGTAACGTAACCCCATTGGTACAGGTCCTATCCCCTGACCAATCGGCTATCCTAAACTTAACCACTCAAGGTCAAATGCCTAACCCCAACCAATCGAGCTGCTTCATAGGGCGGGTCTTGGCGTGGCCATAGTGGGATTCGTAATTTTACGTACCCCCTTAATTAACTGCACAGTAAAAGGAGCGGCTTTTAGCCTCTACGGCTAATTTCCAGCTGTAGTCCCCAGGCAGCTGACAATAGGCATCCTAAAATACAACGGTTAACAAATTATAATAAATGACATTACATCTATAATGACAGCAGGCCTGAGCAAAAGGGATTAACCCTTGTGTTGCCCTTGGGTCAAATTTTTATTTTCAAAGTTTTTATATCATTTTTCACCATTTATATCAGAAATATGGGTTTCTTTGAACCAAAATGCCCAGAAATTACATGGATGCATGTATGTGCGTTGTGTGGAACCCAAACAACGATCTTTGCATGTAAAATGAATGATTACTTTTATTGAATTTTGGGTGTTTTATTCTATTTTATAAACATGTTTAAAAATGTTTAAATGGTTTTAAAACCGTATCATGACTAAACTTTGAGTGTACTGTGGTTCACTCAACATCCTTTGATCTTAACTATTAGTCAAAATAATTTATAATTTCTGCTTTTTTAACTCAAAAATTAGGTATAATGTCATATAAATTAGGTTTATTGACCATGAATTTAAAAATAAAATGTTGAATAAAGTGACAAAAGCATAAAAAGCACCAAAATTCTAAATTCACTTTTGACCTGGATGGACAACAAGTTTACGGTCGACGGGAAGACAACACAAGGGATTAAAACATACAAACAAGTGGCACACAAACAAGCCAGTTCCTCAAGAAAAGCGCAATTATGCGATCGCATAATTCAATGCATAATAATTTTTTTTTTTTTCAAATACGCCGCACTTTCGCCGCATAAATTGCCGATTTCCGCGCAAAATAGTCGGGGTTTGCATGATTTCATAATCCCCAGGTAAAGTTCGGAGTAATTTACCCTAGGTTCCTTTGCACCATGACCTCGAGCCAAACACCCCCCCAGAAGCTTTTTTCACCTGGGTCTAACATTGGGCGAGTTAACGTAGAGTAGCGTTAGCAGCTGAATAGCTTAGCACAGGGGCTAATGGACCCACGTTTGTATCTCGTAAATGACCCCACTAATAATGCCCGAAATGATACCAAAGGTCTACACTAGTACAGGTTATGTACTCATAAAACGATGGATTGGAAAGTTTGTAAGTACACCAGAAGTTTATGAACACTTGCCTGCTCTCTTCTGCTCTCTGTTGCTGCTGCTGCTGCTACCTGCAGTTAGACGAGTGCTTAGGGCCGTCTACAAATTACTACACCGAAAAGAGATACAACAAAAATATTTATTAATTGAATGATTAAATAAGGTAATGTCTCCAAACTTACCTCAATTATTACTTGTCTCCTGCTAGTTATATTACAACACTTACTTTAAAAAATAAGTTAAATAAAAAAATATTTTTAAAAATATTTACATAAACTTCTGGTGTACTTACAAACTTTCCAATCCATCGTTTTATGAGTACATAACCTATATGTACTAGTGTAGACCTTTGGTATCATTTCGGGCATTATTAGTGGGGTCATTTACGAGATACAAACGTGGGTCCATTAGCCCCTGCGCTAAGCTATTCAGCGGCTAACGCTACTCTACGCTAACTCGCCCAATGTTAGACCCAGGTGAAAAAAGCTTCTGGGGGTGTGTTTGGCTCGAGGTCATGGTGCAAAGGACCCTAGGGTAAATTACTCCGAACCATCACTTTAAATATATACTGTATATATACTGTATATTGCAAATCTTGAGATGATAATGAGCGTAGAATAATGTCGACGTTTTCTTTTCCAGATGGAACTGCTGTATTTCCCCAAATTTTTCCTGTCCCATGCAGAGCAGTACCGCTGGTCAGTTAACCTCACTTGGATATTATTCTGACGGCATGACTTTATTTAAGTTGTCTAAGGACGTAGTTATTAATTGTGTGTGTGTGTGTGTGTGTGTGTGTGCGTGTGCGTGTGCTCAGGTACCAGGTGCTGTACCAAGTTGGTGTGTTGGTGTCTCGGTCCTCCCTGTGCTGCTTCAAGTGCAGGAAACTGTGGACTCTCTCTTTGCTGCAGGTGAGAAATAAAACGTAAAGTACAAATCAGCAGAAAAGGGATGTTTTTGGATGAAACATGACACCCTGCCTGGATTACTATTCCCTGGTGGCTGAATGGAGGTTGTTTTTTTACCCTGATCCTGTTTAAATCGATCTAAAATAAAATAACAACACCAGCTAGAGCATTCATTCTTTTTGCAGCAGAAAGCTAAGTGGGCATTCACACCAAGAAAAGCGATCTGGCAATTTTCCGCTGGGTGGTGTGGCCGTTGGAGTATAAATGAAACGGCCCATTTGTGTGACGTCCCGTTGTGTTCTTAAACCTTCCCCCAACAAAGCACAATTAGACTTTATATTGCACAATTACAGTTTTCCGTCAGATTGTTATAGATTTCGACGTTTCCAACCTCACTTGAAGGCAGTTTCATTTCACAGGAGGGAGAGAAAGACAAGAGCCGAGCGAGACATAGCGAGTGCGGGACTCTCACACCGCCTCAAAACCATAGCTCTAAACCAGGGATGTCAAACTCATTTTCCCAGAGGGCCACACTGGAAAAAGAGAATCACACCAAGGGCCAGACATGTAGGGTTTATTGACGTGCTTTTGTTACTGCATGTCACTTTTTTTTTTTTAAACATTTTGGTTGCTTTTTTCCTCATTTCTGTTGTTTTTGTGGCTTTCTCAGACATTTGTCACCTTTTTGTAAATTTGTTGCTTTTTCCGACATTTTGTACACTTTTTGTTGCATTTTTGTTGACATGAAGCCCTACAAAAAGTCATCAAAAGAGTTCCTTAGCCATCGTAGAATTTAGGAAATCAAGAAAAACAATTATACATTTTTTTAACAACAACAACTTGTTTTACAGCCTGAATATGAAAACTCTCCGCTTCTGGGGGAATTTCTGAGTCTCAGAGTCGGCAAATCTGCCATATTCTGCTTTGAATGACAGGCAATTACAGTTTAAAAAACACTTTCCTGTGTTTTTGGTTTGGCGCACAATTAGGTGGGCCAAAATGTATTGTGAACCTAAATTGATATACGGGCCAGATCTAAATCTGCAAGGGGCCGGATTTGGCCCGCGTGCCTCGAGTTTGACACATGTGCTCTTAACCCACCGACAAGTCTGATCGATGGTAGTCTATGGCTATCGTCAGACCAAGCTCAGTCTTTTAAGATTGAACGTTAGTCTGGGGGAGTCTGCTCTGTATGTTCTACCGCACAAGAGGCCTGATCAACGGGCACAGTTCAAAATGACTCTGTATGCAATTGGATAGTCCTTCAACCAATCAGACCAACGATTCCGGGTGACGTAGCGGCGACAGCGGCATCAACGGTTTAGCTGCCATGGAGTGCTGCGCTTCGGTGGCCGGCTTGTTGAATGCAAAGAAAAAGCTGCTTGGTCGCTTCTCGCTTCTGCCGATAGCGAGTGGATAAGCCAGTTTGTGATTGGTCCCCGCAAAACTATGTGAACGGAAGCAGGATAGATAAACGTACAGGTTTCCAGCCTGAGCTGCAGGGCGAAATCAAATCGCCGGCAGATCGGGCTGGTTTTACCCAGTCTAGATCGATGGGGTTGCGTTTCTCCAAAAGTTGATTCGGTCTCAACTTTTTGCCACGGGCCGCTGCAGGTTGCGTGTACCTGTCATCTCCTTTATCTGGTCAGGGAGGGCATGTTGTGTCCTCAGGCTCCAGACGAGGATAGTCAGTGGCTCCTTGTTATCTTGTGGGAGCGCAATCATTTTTCTAACATCCTGTATGAAACGATCCAAAATAAAAACCATAACAGGTAGAGCAGTCATTCTTTTCAAGCAGAAAGCTAAGGTTTCAGTCTTTCCCGTCATCACGTTGTACGCTCGCGATGACGTCATTACGTTACGGGACGTCCAGTGCTACACAGCAGGCGGACCATTTCTATTGCAGATGAAACCATCAAAACGCGTTTACACTCATAAGGAGCATATCTCATTAACAAAAAAATGTACATAGTTCAAATAACTTATGGAGTGTTAAGGAATATTTGTTCATGTTTCTACATTTAGAAATCTTTTGGATCAATATTTTTTGTGTTTATTTCATCAAATGTGATGAAAACACATTTTATTTATTTATTTTGTTGTTTGTTGACTTGCATAACCATTTAGCTTAGGTTGTGCTGATTTTAAGGATATGAAGCATTTGAAGATACTCAATATCTACATATACAATAAGCAAACGTACCAATGTAGGCACTGGCAAACCTTTTTTTCTGCAGAGTCCAAAGGGTTCATTTGTACATACGCTGGTCAAGATATTAAAAATTCAAAGTTAGTAGCTTGCTAGGTGCAGTAATTACCTACAGTTTATTGGGAAACATTATGCATTATGTATATATATTGCTTGAGCCATATATTTTGTTGCCACAATAAATTGGAGACAGATTGGAGTACAGAAAAAAAAAAGAAAAATTGAAGTTGTTCTATTTAAGTTCATATAGTTGTTGTAGTGTAGTAGAACTGTATTAGCATTGATACTAAATAACTAATGAGTGGCAGAATTGTCAGTAATGATCACAACACTGTCGGCGCATCCTTGTGACGTAAGTCTACCCCCACCCCTCCTCCACACGATTCCTAGTAGTGTATTAAAGGGGCCCTATGCAGTTTTGGCCATTTCTCCACAGTTTTCTCTCTTTCTGCTGACAGGTCTCTCTATAGAGCCCCCCCCCGCCTCCCCCTACAGCTTCAGAATAGATATTTTGCAGCTCATATGTTTACTCGTGTCTGACTCGTCTCTCGGTCAGTCTGCCGTTTCCTCTTTCTCTGTTCCTCCGACAATGCTTTCCTAGCTTTCTGCTTCTTTTTTGCCGGCTCAGCCATGACGATAGTGTGAAAAACTCCATCGCTACCAGTGCCGTGAAGCAATACGTTATATCGCGAGACCTGATATCACGCCATACTTCCTGACGCTGAGGCCGAAAGTTGCAAAGGTGGTTTTTCAGCTCACAGGCGCGTGGGGGGGGGGCGGGCGACCTCCAATTCAACTCAAAAGAAAAGTCATATAACCATTCCAATGACTCTGAAGCTGTTCAGTTAAGGTAAATTAAGCTAAAAAACAAACTTCATAGTTCCCCTTTAACCCATCAAATCAAGGAGGACACGGAGGAATGAAAAAAATGATTACAAAAAACATCAACTGCTTACTGCTGATGTTTTGTATCACAGCGTTGATTTCCAGGCTCTCTGCTGTCCATCTCCCTCCTCTCTGCCTATCCCAGGTGCTGAACGCAGTGTTGCTCCTGTTGGCAGTGAGTTACCAGTTCCTGCCCAACGCCTGGCTGGTGTTCCCGATTGTCTTCTATGAGGGTCTGCTGGGTGGAGCTGCGTATGTCAACACCTTCTACTTCATCAGCAAGGAGGTCAGGCCAACTTTCTGTCAGTTGCAAAACGAGTTCCTATTTTGGCTATTTTGCAGTGGCACCAGGGGCTGTTTTGTTCATCATTCTACATGAAAAATCTAGCGTGGGTTCATTTCTTTCTTCTCTTCCACAGACTGAAGACCGACAGAGGGAGTTTGCCATGGCTGCTGCCAGCGTAGGAGACAGTCTGGGCATAGCTCTGGCTGGACTAGCTGCCTTCCCAGTCCACAGACACTTCTGTTCCCTGTGACCCAGCCCACACACACACACACAGCAGGATGAAAAAGCAAGACGTGGGTGTGTTTTTACTGTATTTAAGGGATTGTTTTTATTTTGTATCATCTGAAATGAGTTAGAGACCATCTGACAAAAGACGACTTTACTCCTACATATAAATATTGACTTCATACTGTATTCCATGCAGATTCCTAATCGCCACCAGTGAGCCATCCAGAGAGTGGTGACAGAGCCCGTTATCCCATGATACAAGTAGTTTTCAACAGGGAGGCATGGTAAAAGCTTACACCACTTAATAATGTGTTTGGAATTTGCTTGTTTGCACAAATTGCACTAAAGGCCAACATTTTCAAAAATGAAAATGTCTTAATGAATCGAACATATTATTATTTGTGAAGAAAAAAACCCACTAATGATAACTGGCCTATAGGTAAGACAGTCACTAAATTAGCCATCCACAGATACAGTTCATCCTTAGGAGTCGTGGCAAAATCATGGCAATTATTATTTTAATAGCTTAGTATTCTATGCACAAAAAAAGGTATGTATAAAGGCTTACATGTTATTGTAAGCCCAGTTTAATATGCAAGGCAAGGCCGCTTTATTTGTATAGCACATTTCAGCAACAGGGCAATTCAAAGTGCTTTACATAAAACATTAATGAGCAGTTAAAAAAAAAATTAAAAATGAAGAAAACAAATTGAGATAAAAGATAAAATATGAGAATAAAAGTTACAGTGCAGTATAAGAAATGAACGACTATTTAAAGAAAGGCAGCATCAAAAAAGAAAGGTCTTCAGCCTTGATTTAAATGAACTGAGAACTATGCAACTTATTTTATACAATGTATGCAGGGGGTCCCTGATCTGTCTCTTTTCCAGTTAAGGGGTCCTTGGGTTAAAAAACATTGAAGACCCCCTGTCTTAAAGAGATCAGAAAATATCCAAAGCTGGTTTTTGCAGACCAATAATAGTTGTGCACTGACCTCGCTGACAAATAACAATGCTTTTCCTGTTCCTTACAAGAAAATCCTTCCTGTGGTTCAATGGTGAAAATCCTTTAAAAGGAAGCAACTAAAGCAGGACAGGAAATGTCTCCTGCTTCCATGAAGAAATGCAGTACGAGCTACCCACATTTAAGAGCAACAAAGCGTATCACCAAATCAGAATTTTTTTTTAATGACATATAGGCCTACAGCTTATTTAACCAGTGGTCTGAATGATGGGACAGCAAACAACACATACTGTATCTTTGTCTTGTTTTATAGTTTGAAGCGCTCCCTGTTAGTGGACCGACCAAACAAAAGGCTACACTAGAGGTGATTTTTAAAGGACAATTCTGGGGCAAAATGAACCTAGGGGTTAATAACTTATGTGTACCGAGCCAAACGTTCTCTGGGAGCTGTTTTCATGCTAATCGAATGCGTCTCTAGCTTAAACAAGCTACCGCAAACCAGTGGTTAGCTGCTAACGCTAGCTTTCGGGGCAGAGGGTAAATCGCTATTTTATACCACTAACAAGGCTCAAAATAGCACCGCACTTCCACAGTAGCATAATGTAAACCGGAGCATTGAAAACGTTGTAAGTGTTAACAGTTTATTAAAAAGATAGGTTATAAAGACGCGTTCATGTTTACATGCGGGTGCCAGCTTGGAAAACATGAGCAGTCGAACGACAAACGCCGTGTAACCAGTAACATAGCTCAAACACAGCGTGCGTGATTTGACTGCTCATGACTGTTTACATGTCAGGACCCTTATTATGCTACCGATGAAGTGCGTTGATATTTTGAGCCTTGTTAGCGATATACCATTTGCCCCGAAACCTAGTGTTAGCAGCTAACCACCGGTTTGCGGTAGCTTGTCTAGCTGGAGACCCATTCAATTAGCATGAAAATATGTCCCAGAGAGCATTCAACAATGTTATTGTTATTAACCCCTAGGTTCATTTTGCGCTGGAATTGTCCTTTAAGATAACATTTTACTGACTTTATTATTTATTATTATTTACGATAATGAAGTGCAAGGGCTCATTTTGAGAAGTTAGGGCAATAAAACAGAGGGTTTTGGGGTATTCCCCCAGAAAACAATTTGCGTTTTGAATCCCATCTTCTGTTTCTACACATGTTTAAGTACTACGGTAACTATACAAAAAAATCATCATGCAATAGTCTGCCAGAATAATACTAAATATGGATAAGAAAAAGCTGCCTGGCTTTCTGTATTGTTTAATCCACAACTTTACTGAACTTTATGTAGTTCAAATTAGCTCAAGTATAGAATACAACATATGCATTAAAACCCCTTCAGACCCGCATTTTTTTTTTGACTGGGTACATTTTTTTTTTTTTTTTTAACTGATTCTGACTCCTCTCCAACATAAAAACAAAGTGGAAAAAACACATTTTTGGTAACTCGTGTTTTTAATAGTAGTTTTTCATGTCCATTCCAGTGGACGCCACAACGAGATGGGTGTAAAACGTCATAAAAACTTAAGAAAAATTAGGCTGAGTTTTTCCACATAGTAATCAATCAGGTATGACGTAAACATCTGGAACTGAATGTTTGCATGGTTTTGAGTCTGTGTACAGTTCTGAACATGCACATGAACTTGATAGGGGTATCTCAGCATGGGTAGGGAACAGCAGTGAGGTCATCACCAGGAAAACCCAGAGCCTGCAAAAAGATAGAGAAATGAGAAATCTGAACATGCACATGAACACAATAAATGTATGATTGTAGATAAGATTACCTGGAAAAAAAAACTATCATGGAACTTCCAACACATAACCATACTTTTTATAGTAGGCTAATGAACTGATGGCACATTTACTTGGAATGGAACTGGAACGTGAACTTGAGAAGAATTCTCACATCAACTTACTCATACTCATTTTCGATGAGCAGCCTTGAAGCAGTTTCGGTGTGGCACAAAGCACAAGTGGATGTTGCACTTGTCACAAAAGACGTGTGTCTTTCCTGTACAGTATGGCATCTTGCATCTGGTAGCCTCTTTCTTTTCATCATAATTTGGCATGTGGTCAACCATGTCATACTGAACTTCACGTAGAGGCCGTACATCCTGGACTGGTCTGTGAGCTGGTCTGTGGGGGACACGCTGTGGTTCTGGAGACATACTGGGTCTTCCACGTTTTGCTGCCACTGTTTTATGGACTCTCACCAGACACTGGGCCACATTCATCTTGAAATGGAGGAGATCCTGGATGTCTTTGGTCTGGATATTGGTCCTCTTGGCGTCCAGCCTGTACTCCAACCAACTGTTGACCACAGCCATGTCAAAAGCATGGGTTATCATTCTCAGGGTCCACTTTTTTGACCGAATTTCTGTACGGTACAGACTGACAAGTTGATTAAGCAGGTCAACGCCGCCCATTGCTTCATTGTACAGCTTAACCACCTCTGGACGGGACACCATCAAAAATTGGGCATTCTTTTTGTCCCACCGCTGCACTTCATTCATTCTGCCAACACCGACGAAGTTGGAGGCCATGACAACTGGTCTGTTGTCATACCATTTGACCAGTGCCACCTTACCATCAAGGCTTACAGCTTCATCACAGCTTCCTCAAGGCTTCTTGGCCATCTCTTTGTCAGACTGTAGAGGAGGCCTGGCAAAGCGAGAGACCCTTGCTGTCCCAGCGGCATGAATTTTCCTCTCAGCCAGCAGCTCCAGAAGATTGTACGTTGTGAAATAATTGTCAAAATACAACTTGTGGTTGGCCTCAGTGATCTGCTGGCTAAGATGGTACACCACTCCAGCTCCAAGTCCTAGCTGCTTCCTGTGCTCTTGTGATCGCTCCATGTTTGTGCCTTGGTGCAGCAAGAAGTCATAGGCCATGCCACTTTTCCCAGACAGGACGTATATTTTCACTCCCCATGGGTGTGGCTTGCCTTTGATGAACTGTTTGACAGACAGAGTTCCGCGAAATGGCACCATTTGTTCATCAACGCAAAGGTTCTCCTCTAGTTGAAGCTCCAAGAGAGAGGACGTACCTTGAAAAACACATCATTGTTGTCAGCTGGCTTCTCCAAATTGTTGACCAAATGCAAATGTGACCGGAGCTGGAAGAATCTGTCACGGGGCATTGTGTTTTGAAAAATACCAATGTCCATCCCAGCTTCCCAGTACATGGAGACTCTTGGCATTTTCAACACTCCCATAGCAAGGTGGAGACCGATTACGGTTCTGATCTCTCCTGGACTTGTCGGTTTGAAACTTAATGCACCACTTTGCATGGCATAAACATTTGTGTTGTCGGCCATCAAATTGAAGATCTCATCTGGTATATACTGTTTGAAGTATTCATAGGGTCTCATGGGATGAGCCTCTTGAATTGGAGGATTCTCAAAGGAAGTGTCCATGATTGTAGTGAATGGCCTGTGACGCCACTTGATTTCTTCCTTCCTGGTTACTGTCATCTCCTCCTGTCTTCCTCTGTCCTCCTTTGTCACTACACTGTCTTTCTCCTCCATCTCAATCTCATTTGCCACATCAAGTTCTTCTGGCATGCATGTAACCTCTTCACTGTCCCTCTCTGTCCCTAACAAAACAATCACATTTTAACTCATTTTAGGTATTCTTACTCTTGAACTATTATGCACTCTATTTATATCTTACATATAAGACATTAAATTGATAAAAAACACATACTAAGAATTAAAAACACTCTTCATTGCAAAACTTACCACCTATCTCACCACTGGTTTCATCCTCCTCATTTCCCGAGTTCAAGGAGTCAAGTTCAGATAACTCTCCATTTACGAGACATTCCAGAAAGTCTTCGACTTTATACTCTACAAGAACATTATGTACAAAAAATATATATTTAAAATTTTGTAATCATGAATAAATAAACTGTGACACCATACTTTACCTATGAAAAGCTTACATGTATTTTGTTTCTTTATATACTGACACTAAACATGTGAGTGTTAGCTAAACCTGCCCACCTCCTGATGTCCATTGCAATGGACATAGGACTTTGAAAAAATCCTATACATTAATTATATGATGTATGTTCGAAATAACTTAAAATATTATCACTTGTAACAGTTAAAATTATACTGACAGCAAATTTGTTTGGCCAGCATGAACATAAATTTACATTTTTGATTGAAAATGGGCACTTACTCTTCCCTCTCTGCAGTCGCTCCGCCATGCTTGTCTTGTCCGATGTCTGTCACTCTCTCAGAACATGCTCAAAGTCAAAACATGATTTTGATTGGATAATCAGGGTCCAATCAGTAACCAGCATTGCTGACATCATTCAATTACAGAGTATTTATTGGTTTAGAGACAAAAATATGTCATGACCATTCCAATGGACACAGGGTCCGAAGGGGTTTGCAGCAGTAATATTAATCCAGAAACATTATATAGAATAGTAAAACACTGACTGAGGGAACATTTTATTGCATAATCAATACTTTTACTTTTGATGTTTTTAAACTTTTTTTCACTGACACATTTTGCTGATAATACTTACATAGCGGTACTTTTTACTTCAGTAAGATTTTGAATGCCGTACTTTTATTAGTAGTGAAGTATTTTATCTTATTCTCTGCCATTATAACAGCTTAACCCTCTGAGGTCTAAGGGCATTTTTAAATTCACCTTTTAAGGGTATTTGCATATAACTGATCCCTGTGTGTTCCATATCAAAATGTTGAGAACAAAGTCAGTTTTCTGTAAAGTGATGCCGGCCCACATTTGTTCCAGAGCAATGTATAAAGAGATCATTTGGCCCTGAAGCTGAAAGCTGAAAAGTTGAAAACTTTTTGACATTTCTCAAATCTCTTGTGAAAACATACCTACACTCAATTGTTTTGGTGCTTGAAATGAGTTTACAAAAGACTTGGGTTCACAAAAGTAGCGTAATATATACATAAAATAGTAAATAAATGTCTAAAAGGAAATTTTGTTATATCGCTTTTCGAGTAGGAGTGTTGTCAAATATGGCTTGGACTCGCCGGTGCGTCTTTTGTCCTCAGAGGGTTAATGTTGTGTCCTAGGTACTGGCACACAACCAAAGAGCCTAACCACCATGACTTCATTTTTTGGTAACAGAGGAGATCCAGAAGTTAGAAGTGCTCCAGATGAAATGGTTTTATAGTGCCTTCTGTATTCTTAAAACCAGGTTGAATCACGTTATTGCCTAACTGACTGACATGTGTTGTTGATTCTCAGTAACTGGTAAAACAGGCCATACACCTTTTTATTATAAAGATAACAAAGGTCTTTTATGTGGATTAGAATTTTATATTTTAATACTATAACAATCTGGGGACAGGATCATGTCCAGTGGCCATATTCACAAAACATCTTAAGCCTAAAAGTAACTCACTGATTTCGGGGTAACTCTTAAAAGAAATGGGCGTGTCAGTCCTAATTTTAGGACCCCTACATTTTGGATCTTAAGAGTATTTCACAAAGCGTTTTAGTGCCAAAACCAGCTTCTAAATCTATGAAAAGTAAGAAGTAGACAAGAGGACTCCTAAGTCACTAAGAGCAGATCACAAACAATATAAAAAAAAAAATGTTTGGGGGGTTTAAGGGCCTTGCTCAAGGGCACCTCAGTGGTCGTAATGAGGAAGGGACAAGCGCTGCTTTTTATCCTGTCAGTCTGGTTATTGAACCTACCGGTCACAAGCTGCACATATACTTGACTAGTCACAAGCCCATATCACTCTTTGTGTCATGTTAAATCTACGGAAGCGTAGTGCTGCCACGGCAGAAAAAGAAAGTATGTATCAAGCCAGGCAGGTAACCACATACAGAAAGACCACATCTCTTTGAGAGAGAGAGAGAGAGAGAGAGAGTGCTATCAGGCATGTATCTACGCTACACGGGCTATTCGGCGCCCGGTGTGTTTTCACTGTAAGAAGGATTTTAAAATGGTTGGGTCTGTACAGAAGAATGAGTCTCAGCCACCGATGAAGTAGAACTTAAATCGTGTTTCTGAGCCATAATTCGCAATTTATTCATCCGCACACCGTGTCTTCATTTCAGTTTAATGTTTTAACAAGATAAATGATCACGTTGTAACGTGATAAATATAACTTGATACGTTTGTATGTTGTAATAATGTGAAAATATCTTGTTATTACAACAAACCTTTCACGTAATATCGTGATACTGATACATTTTTTCTTTTTCTGCAGTGGCAGCACGACGCTTCCGTATAAATCAGTCCAGCCTACAATTTATTTTAAAATCTCTATTTGGATATATGGCAACATACCTCCTGCAGTATTTCGATCAGAAATTTAGTGACAGAGACCCAAGACAGTCAATCACAGTGTAATGACACATGACATCATCCATAGCAACTGGGGTCACAAGACACATCTAGCTAGAAACTTTTAGTGCTTTTTAGGAGTCCTCCTAATGGTAAGATAACATGGTTTGTGAATACAGGCCCAAAGCTTTAAAGTGCTAATTATTTTGTTATTATGAAGTCAGTAAAAAGGTGTTGTAACAAAAGACTAAGACATTTTTTGGGGGGTATGCCTTGTAAACATTGTTAACTTTTTTGCTCCAAAAATATCAGTTTTCCTGTTTTCAAACCTGGTTTAAAATG
Organism: Perca flavescens; assembly: GCF_004354835.1. NCBI lineage: Eukaryota > Metazoa > Chordata > Actinopteri > Perciformes > Percidae > Perca > Perca flavescens. Next base: position 28,789,801 of record NC_041345.1, on the reverse strand, counting down.
TGTGTATTAGAGTAATTATTATAATATTGTACTTTGTCCCTGTTTTCTACACGTCAAACATACAGATGTGCACATTCCTACTGAAATTGTAACCGTCAACTTTGTTACATCTTACTGATTGTGTTTTTAAGCCTGTGCTTGTTTAATCAAATGTCTTGTTTACCAGAGGTTTGGAAGTGGCAGGGAAAATGGTTTATTATCATGTCAAATAAAAAAAGAAAATCAAGTGCAATTAAAAATATGGTCTTATATAGACCCAATAGGGTGATTGTAGTGTGATTGTTGCTGCTGGCCATTTGAAATGACACATGAGTGATGAGTCACAGTATTGATAATGTTAGTGAGTCACTTAACACCCATATCTGCCTGCCACCTTTGAATTATTATAGCCAAGGTTTTCACTCAAAGCCATTTTGTTTCAACAGATTTCTGTTGTCATTAGGACTGCAACTGAGGACTTATTTCATTAACAATTAATCTGCCGGTTATTTTTTTCAATTAATCAAATCCTTGTTTGGTTCTCATTAAATGTCAGTAATAAAAAAATATATATACTCTTTAAGCCTTGACTAATAATGTTCCTATTTATTTCCACAACAAGAGGTCTATTTCCTTGAAATATAATTCTACAAAAACGGTATGGTTATAGATGATTGACACTGGGAGGATATTAGGTTTGTAAATAATAGTATTGGGATTAGTTGTTGGAGTTGGTTAGATAAATATGATTTAATTGTTTGATTGTTTGAGTTTGTGCATATCCATCATACAGCAGAATGTGACCGTCGGATCGCCATTTAGTGTTTTCTTCCTCACACAAAACCAAATAAACAATGATTATAACGGAACTGTAAATAAAACTACCTTCTCCCATAGATTTACAGTCCATATACCTTCTCCACACTAGCTATTATAATTATTATTATAATTATTATTATTATTATTATTATATACTGTACGCTCCACACAGGCTGCACTGAGCAATGCGCGTCCCTTCACCGGAAGTTACAGTTCATGAGCAGCAGCACGGCAGAAGTGAACCGCCGGCAAAGACGAGATCGAGGGAAGTCGAAGAGGAGCCGGTGGACGGCGAAAAAAAAAACGCACAATCTACGGAATGAAAGATATAGATGCCGCTCTGCTGTCACTCGCTCAACGGTACCTCACTCTGCTCTCGTGTTTCGTCGAATTAGCGGCGTTGTATGAATGTGTTGCTAGCTTTAACTAACGTGAGCTTGGTCACGAAATTAGCCGAGAAGCGCTAACCATACTGTCTATGGCGCTAACCAGTGTTGACGTCTTCAGCCGTGGTTAGCCAGCTAGCGAACACACAGCATTTCGTCAGCTAAGCTAAATGCGTTTGTAGAATGTATCGGCACACTTAACTAGCTAGTATGTGAAGTTGTTCGGTACGAGTTGGTAAACGTTAGTGTTAACCTTCAGAACAAATTCCCAAACAAAATGGTTGGTTAAGTTATCAAAGAATCAGTTGTTCATTGACGTCGTTTGCGATGATGCAGCTAAGCTAACGTGCTAAGGGTTAGCTTACTACTAAGCTACGCCCATAGGCCTCGCATTCCTTGACGAATAATGTCAGTTTTGTCTGGTGCGTTGTTCGTCTGTATTCTGTGTAAACAAACGAGTAATGCAGTGCGAGTTTCCTATTCTGAATAAATGATCCTTTATCGATTAAGTTAGCAACTCCTGTTCAAACTAACAATCAGCAAACGTTAGTTAAGTAAACATGTTTCTCCTGTTAACGTTACGTGAATGAAGTTGCATTGTTTTGGTTTTCATTCAAATTCGTTGTTGAATTGCTTAACCTTTTTTTTTTTTTTCTTTACAGTAACTTTTTCTGAACATCCTCAAAACAAGAGGCTGACGTACAAGTGTTGAAGAGCCCAGTTTTTTTTTTTCCCGAGGAAGGAGTGTGCTGTGAGTGTCATCTCTGTTGCCTGAGGAAAAAAGAGCCTACAGACCCCGGCGTGTGACCAGAGGAGTGTGTGACCATAGTGTGTGAGCCGCTCTCCCTATGTGTGTCACAATGGGGGACATCAGTGACCTGGACCGACAGATAGAGCAGCTCAGACGTTGTGAGCTCATTAAAGAAAATGAAGTCAAGGCACTGTGTGCCAAAGCCAGGTAATGGATGAACTTGGCCTATCATACAGACACAGAATTTATATGATTTAGCTATATATTTCATCAGAACTTTTGACTAGCTACATCCATTCATCGCACAAAACAACTTGAAGCAATGGCATACTACATAATAATTGTACACATTATTTACATATTAGTGTGCATCATGAAACCGCTCCAGCCTATTTTTGTAGGTTAGCTAGCTTGACAGAACCACTGTTTCTGGGATTGTTTGTTTAATGTCCCATGAAAATGGGTACAAAGAGGTAGTTGACAATTCACATCTGTATGTATTTTCAGAGAGATTCTGGTTGAAGAAAGCAATGTCCAGAGAGTAGACTCTCCTGTCACAGTAAGTAACTTTTTTTTTTTTTTCGGGGGGGGGGGGGGAGGGCCTCACGTTTTCTTAGAATTTGACTAAACGTATGCTAAATGTGGTAATGTTTCTCCCTTTTTTTTTTTTTTTTTTTTCCTCATAGGTGTGTGGTGATATACATGGTCAGTTCTATGACTTGAAGGAGCTGTTTAGAGTAAGTTTCTGTTACTTGTTACACTCCTACAAACTTAAGGCCTTTCAGTGTTTCCCACAGATTAGGAAGCAATTTGTGGCGGATTGGGGGGTGTTGTCACGGGGGAGGAGGAGAGAGAGAGAGAGAGACGCACGCACACAGTTGGATGCTGTCCTCATCTCCTACTTCAATGCCTAACGAATCGCTTGTTTGCTAAGAGTTGGATCGGGACTCCATTAACACACTGACAACATTTTATTCAGAATCTAAAATACTTTTATAACACTTTTTAATGTGTGATGGTGTAAAGGTGTTCACGAGATAGATCTACCAACCTTTCGTGAACTTGTGAATTTCGCCAGCCGTCTTCTCTCCATTATAGAGACAGACGCTGTGTGCACAGTGGGATTGATGGTGTTTTAAGCCTCCAACTTCGCCTTTTACAGGCACTAACCCTCACCGTAACCTGAACCTAACCAGAAAAATGTATTTTAAATGGCGTTTTAAAAAAGTAACGAAATTCAATGTGCGGCGGCCGGTGTTGATAGTGAGGCAGACCGCCACACAATAGTCTGTGTGGGAAACACTGCCTTTTACACACAGGACAAAACGAAATGAAAATATGGATTATATACATATGTATTTATATATGTACATGTAATTTGTGACACGTCATTTCATTATTGCATTATTCTCCATATGTTACTTTGATAACAAAGTATGTTTATTCCTCTTTTGTAGGCTACTAGTGCTGTCAGAATTGGCCAAAAATGACATTTGAATATTCCTTCCACACAAATGTTTGCATATATTCAAATATCTATTTTTGCACATTATGAAAATAAGAGGCAAACCAATACAATGGGAGCTGTATCTACCTGTATGGATATATTTATACATAGAGATGCGTAAATATTTGTATTCCTTCACATTACAAAATAAACTAATGTAATAATGTCCTTTTTTATAATGTAAAAACATCTTAACACCGTAGACCTCTCTCCCACTCTCTCTGGAGCGTGCAGGAGGTGGACCGGCATGACAGGACACAAATTTACACCGGTAGCACCAGCTGCGTGATAGAAACGTCATCAACACGCCCACTCGCTTAGCCTGGGAATTCTCTCGGCGACCTGCCGGGTTCAATCAGACGTTACGCAACATTTAGGGAGCAGCGTAACATGATAGAATGCAAGTCAGACAGACTCTGTAGTGCTGCTTTTATTTTTCTCCCCACAATGCAATATTAATTTAGTATTGTATAATTTGTATGTCTTTATTATTTTTTTACAATTTTAATATAGAATGTTCAGGCTACTCACTGTCACAAGTCAGTTCAACTGCTATACTTTCCCAGATTGTTTATGTTGTCTTTGTAATCTTTATTTTGTTTATCAAACAGACAACATAAAATTCATAATATCCCACTGTTAAACTTCTTGTTTTTATTTTTCCCCAAATGACAGGTTGGTGGCGATGTTCCAGAGACAAATTATCTCTTCATGGGTGACTTTGTGGACAGAGGCTTTTACAGTGTAGAGACTTTCCTTCTTCTGCTAGCTCTTAAGGTACGCATGATCTTCTTATTTCAGAGAGTAGTACAGTGCCAGCTCAAATCGTGCCTGTTCGGAACGGGCTGTCTGCTTAGCCTGTGATATTGCTGCTTGTTAGAGCGACCAATACTGTTTTTTTTTTTGTTTTTGTTTTTTCCAAGGCCAATTATTAGTAGTTAATGAAACAGATAACCAATATTTTGGAACCAATGTGCATTTACAGTCAAATTTAAAAATCAGGGCGCCCAGATAGCTCGGTTGGTAGAGCGGGCGGCCATGTGTAGAGGTTTACACCTCGACGCAGGGGACCCGGGTTCGATTCCGACCTGCGGCCCTTTGCTGCATGTCATTCCCCCTCTCTCTCCCCTTTCACTTCTTCAGCTGTCCTATCATTAAAGGCCTAAAATGCCCAAAAAAATAATCTTAAAAAAAAAAAAAATTTAAAAATCAGTCAAAATTAAGATTTTTGGAATGTTACAAACTCTAACACAAAACTTTGTTTAAATGCTTTTAAGCAATTATTTAATACAACTTTCAACATAATACACACTAATATACATAGAATAAATAATAAATAATTTGTTACATGCAAAACACTTGAGTTGCCAGCGAGCTAGTACTTGTATTAACATGTGAGAGAGGCGTAAACCTGAAAAAACTAGGCAACCTTATTACTTAAATAAGTTCTTGTTGTACTGGAACTAATGTTATTAAAAGATTAAACATGTAACTATCGCTCCATATTAAACTTCTTTAACGCTAATGGTGTAGTTACAGTAACACTGAAAGCTAACACTATCGCCACAAACAAGTACATTCTGGCTTTTTAAGTGATCTATCTGGGCAGGCTTGTCATTATAGAATTAGATCACAGGGTTGAATGTGTTTTTGCAACTTTAGTGTAAAAGATCTTAATGTTTTTAACTTTGGAAAGTCCTGCAGCCTTACCTTGGAAGCTTAGCGCGACGAACTGCACAGACGCTTCTGATCCAGGCTGCTGAATCAGAATACTTTATTGATCCCCCGAGGGAATTTATTTAGTCGCAGTTGCTCACGGTCAGATTCAAGGTAAAATAAGAGTAAGAAAGAGCAAGTCAATAATTGTATAAAGTCAATAAAGTAACATGGCTACAATAATAAATAAATAAAACGTTAAGTAAGTGAGACTAGGTTACAAGTAAGATTATGTTAAAAAGATGGTTTCAAATGGATTGTACAAGGTCTATTGTAGTGCAGTGTCAACATAAAGTACAGTGTGAATATTAGTAGCAGCAGTAAATAAATAACACCTTTGCAAATGTAGCTGATAAATTATTGCACCAATTAATTGTCCGTAATTGATGCAAGCTCCTGTGAGATTGATGAGTGTTGATTGGCTATTAGCAGCGAGGTTGAGTGTTGATTGGCTATAACTTGTATAACATCTAGCCAATCAGACAGTGTTGTGGGCGTGACATTAAGTCAGCATCAGTGCCGACACAGAGCTGTAGCCGAGCCAAAGTAGACCACTTTTTAATTCATTAACTTCATCGGTTATCAGGCAAATAAACCGCAGATACAGATGATCTGCAAACTGCCAAAAAAAAACATGCCGATAATCGGTCTATCCCTACTGCTTGTAGCTTTCTCCAGAACCATTGTGCCCCAAAAGTCCTTGCAGAAGGTCCCTAAAGCACTTAATATGCAACCACACTGTAAACTACTACTGACTTACTGTGTACTTCTACTTCAGAGGAAAACCTTACTACGTACTACCGTACTACTCCATTTACCTGACCGAGAATGTTGCAGGTTCAGATTCTACTAAAAAAATATCACAATTAAAATGGGGAGTGCAGTGGTTGTGGAATGAAAGGCTTGATCCGACGAAGTAGGTCATCCAATCAAATCGAAGCATTGACGGCAATGCTGCTGGCAGCTCTGCAGTTGTTTACTTTTTTTCTTCTTCTCATGTGTAGAAAGAGCAACGTTGGTAGCCTTTCCTCATTAGCGCCACCTCTGTTCCGGAACAGGCTAGAGACACAAAACATTGAAAAGGCTAGAGACGAAAATAAATAACACTCAACAAACCTAAAAGACAGAGTCATCTGACTCAGGGGACTGACTACAATCATGGATCTGAGAAAAGTCTTTGTTTGTTTTCAAGATTTCCAAGAAACTTATGAGCACATTTATGGTAAACACAAGATTTAAAGTGGTGCTTTTGCAGGATTAATTGTGGAGAAACTCAGTTTTACAGATGGTTAATTAACTACATTTATATTGTGCTTTTCTAGTCTTAACCACCTCTCAAAGCGCACAGCTCTGTCAATTTAAATCAACTAATCAATTAGTCGACAAAATCGTATAAGTGTTAGTCGACTAAGAATTTCTTTAGTCGAGGACAGCCCGTGTGTGTGTGTGTGTGTGTGTGTGTGTGTGTGTGTGTGTGTGTGTGTGTGTGTGTGTGTGTGTGTGTGTGTGTGTGTGTGTGTGTGTGTGTGTGTGTGTGTGTGTGTGTGTGTGTGTGTGTGTGTGTGTGTGTGTGTGTGTTTTGTCTTTTTTCGTCAACGCTACATGTTGATATCGCCACAGTCTGTTTAATGCCGGCAGTGCTGTTTCATCATTACTGTCGTTAATCAATTTAATGAAGAATTCCGGTCGATTTCAACACGTAGCTCTGTTTGTAAATTTGTGGTGCTGTCAGTAGCGATTTTAAAACGAAAACAATCGGTTAAATGGTGTTGAGACAGCAAGAGGAGTGCTTAGGGACCGTCTACAAACTACAACACCGAAAAAAGATACAAAAATATTTATTAATTTAATGATTAAATAAGGTAGTGTCTCCAAACTTACCTCAATTATAACTTGTCTCCTGCTAGTTGTACTACAGCACTTACTTTTAAGAAAAATAAGCATATGCCTATTTTTGAAAATATGTTTGTATCTCTTTTCGATGTTGTAGTTTGTAGATGGTCCCGAAGCACTCGTCATGCCGTCTCAACACCGGAACTAAACGGAGCTGAATTAGCACGACTTCTATGCATTTCTTTCACATCTACTGCAGTCAGATTCAGTGTGTTCACTCAGAAGGAATCACTTCACATGGGTAGGAACTTGTAATGACATTTCAAACATGTTAAGAGGCTAAAAGTTTTAAAACTTGCCCGGTTTGAGCCTCCTGGGTGCTAACGCTAGCAGGAGGATAACATGGTGTAGGCAACACAAACAATAGAGCTACATGTTGAAATCGACCGTAATTCTCCTTTTTAAGACAGAGGTGTTCATTTCCAACAGGCTTATTGGCATGAAGTTAATGTTGAAGTATGGATTTGATTCGGGAGATATTTTGCCGACGGTAATGTTATTAGTGTTACAACTTAGCAGTACACTTAAACAACCAGCCTCAGGCTGAGTCTGAGTGATGAAGAGAGCTCTCTTTGCCCATCAGCTCCTAGATGACGTTATGTTATGTTCTGCTCTGTTCTTGGAAGTGGTGAATTTACAGCGTGTAGCGACTTAATACGTGTCTGGCTTTTGTTTCTGTGGTGCCTAGTGTCGAATGTTGAATTTCCTCTTTGCGAAATGATCGGAGTGAATTTAATTAGGTACCCAGGAAACCATGTGTGAAGTAGATTGGATGAACGGATCATGAGATATTTCAAAGAAAGACAGGCAGGCACACACACAGAGATCCCAAATTATTAGAGAGATGAAATGTTTGGAGAAATCAGACCCGTTTTAGAAGGCTCATGATATCCCCTCCTCATCACTTTGCTTCTGCTGTGCTTCTCAGGTGCGTTATCCAGACAGGATAACCTTGATTCGGGGCAACCACGAGTCCCGGCAAATCACCCAGGTCTACGGCTTCTACGACGAGTGCCTCCGCAAGTACGGCTCAGTCACAGTCTGGAGATACTGCACTGAGATATTTGACTACTTATCCCTTTCCGCTATCATTGATGGCAAGGTGAGATACATTGTGTAGTATTTCAATGAAAATTCACAGACTCTTAAAAGCTGGTTGAGTAACTTCTCAGTTTCCCATATGACATTATATAAGGTCCATCAGTTGGGTTGATACACTCCTCTCTTTTCTTCTTCAGATCTTCTGTGTGCACGGTGGCTTGTCTCCGTCCATCCAGACACTGGACCAGATCCGGACCATTGACCGAAAACAGGAAGTTCCCCATGATGGCCCTATGTGTGACCTCCTGTGGTCAGACCCTGAAGGTATACAGGCGTCCTGTCGATGCCTTTTTTTTTAAACACTGAATTGTTAACCAACATGTTTATAAATGGACAAAGAAACTATTTTGACACGATTTAAAGTGAAAACTTGAAGCAGTGGCTGGAACTGTGGTCAGATAATAATAGTCAGAGATTACAGCCGTCTCCCCCCTTACCCTGATGCAATGTTAGGAGCAGATCTTCACCTGACTGATTTCTTCTCCCTCACAGACACCACAGGGTGGGGGGTGAGTCCCAGAGGTGCTGGCTACTTGTTTGGAAGCGACGTAGTGGCCCAATTCAACGCCGCCAACGACATCCACATGATCTGTCGAGCACACCAGCTGGTCATGGAGGGCTACAAGTGGCACTTCAATGAGACGGTGCTCACCGTATGGTCAGCACCCAACTACTGCTACAGGTATGTAGATCCAGCAGGGTCTACAATTTAAACATCAACATTTAGGCCTTAAAAAAATCCTAAATTCGCTGAAGTATTGTGTTCCAGGTCTTTGGTAATAATAATAAACAGGTCTAAATTTTCCTGCGTCCATGTAACACTACCTCTAATGTACATTGAAATGCTGCCACAGCGCTTCAGAATATTTTTTTAATTTTATTTTTTATTCCATGGGGTTGTAGTTCTTTTCCTTCGCTAGTCCATTCGCTGTATTATGACTACAAATGAGACCAACATGCAACTGCAATATAGCAGTCTCTTTTTCGGATTGTACCACAGACACAAAACCGATTTTTATTCTTCAGCTATAGGGAAGTGCAAGTTTAGCGATCCATCGTGATGGCTGGCCCGACATCACGATGGAGAGCCACCATTGTGATGCCACGCCCCCCACCCTGTCAGGGGTGCAGGATTTATGAATGTACGTTAGCAACAGGCTAATTCACGAGTGTGCTATTTTATGTGCGCTAATATTGCGCATTTGTTCATGTGCGCTGCAGGAGTTATGTTTCTGTTTTATTTTTTATTTATTTTCTTATTATTCAGTGCAAACATAACCGAGAATGTAGTTTTAATCTCAGTGATGATGGTATATTAGGTTATTACTGTCGCTCTGTTGAAGGCAAACGTCCCACTGTGCTGTCGTTACGCAGATCACGGACATCTGATTGACTTTACTGCGCACCATAGTTAAAGGTGCAATATGTAATATTGTATGTAATACTGGCAGCTAGCGGTTAAAATAGTTACTGCACTACCAATTCAAAATACTGGAGAGTCGTCTCCCCCGCCCCCTCCTGCCCAGACTCAAAGTTCACGGGGGTTGCCAGGCTGAGACCGCAGCATTCACGACAATGTTGCTAGATGCTAGTCTCACATAGCCAGACATTACTCCACAGCACAGCGGAGTAGCTAATGTTAGATGCTGACTATATTGACAGTCATAAAAGCCTGTGCTGACGCGGAGCTCTGTAACTAACTGACACACTTTTTCGGCTTAGAATTACAGTATGAACCGCTAAAAACACAACAACCTCACTGTCTTCTCCACACGCCAGTCAGGCATGCTTCCTCGGCTTAGAATTACAATACAAAAATACCAAATACCACTACCTACCATTGTCCTTTTGGGATCTAAGCTGTCTCCATCTTTCAAATACATCTCCAATATTTACCAGGGGTTTAAGTCTCTGGTCACGCAACTGTTAGAAACATGCTGTTTTTTTTAGGTCTGGTAGAAACTATCTCCGTTGATCCTGTTCGTTTTGTGTGCTGCTTTCATGGCTGTACTACCGTTACAGCTGTAGCGTGCTGGGTTTACGTTTTTACAGGTATATCTGGCAACCCGGCCTGCCTGTCAAACTGGGCCGTTGATACCAACACACAGACCAAAACATAAATTCCGTCACGGAATGTAAATTTCAAAAAGAAAAATACTGAAATTAGCATTGTTGTCAGAAAAGATAGTATTTCAGTTTAACATGTTTCCTTAATATCTGATGAGGCATTGGTGTCATTTTTGGATTTATTACAGTACAAATAGAGGTGGGCAATATATCGTTCAGACGATAATATCCAAATTGTTGTCTGGACGATATCCAAAATTGGGATATCAAATATTTTATAATTTGTACAATCCGACCCCCCAAACATGAAAAGAGCTGAAGGAAATTAAAGAGAAAACAAATAGCGCACACTATAACCTTCTAAACAATTATATGTAGCGATTTTAATACTGTAGGGGTTTGTTTGACTGTATTTTTTGTACAAAATCACGATCGTCACGCACGAGAGTAAGCTGCTACTAGTTCTTACCTGTGTGTAATGACGTTCACTCATGTCAACAAAGATGGCGGCGCGCGATTGGGCAGTCGGTGTATATTTATACAAGTACGTACAGCCACACTGAACTAATCAATACAGGACCACGATACAACACAGCCATTACGAGAGCCTTCCAGGCGTCTCATAACATCCCGGAGGAGCCTGACCAAGCCCTCCAGGTTGTTGTCGGCGTTAGCGACACGGCGCACGCCGAGCTAGCTATCTACCGGTAGAATGAGAATATAACTCTGGCACGACCAGAGGCGGAGGACTGCATTTTTGTGCACAATGAATGGAGTACCAACTGCAGGATCGTTGCCCAGCACAGCTCACCTGACCTGGAGCCCTATTGGTAATATACTGACCATTTTATTTACTATGAAAACCGCACACTGCCGTCTACATAGCCCCTGATGCTAACGTTAGCACAAGTTTGGTTCACTGCTAACCATAGTGAACAAACTGCAGCGCGATCACCTGGATACGGGATACAGTCCTGTTCCCCTCTGTCTGTTCCCCTCCAGCTTGTAGATTTTGTTACTAGAGGGAAGAACACACTAGACCATGTATACTCTAACATCAAGAAAGCACACAGAACTGCACCTCTCCCTCACCTGGGCCAGTCAGATCACATCCAACTCCTGATCCCAGCATCAATCCCGGTCAGAAGGACTATACAGCCAAGTAGAAGGACTATCAGAACCTAGTCTGACCCGGCCCTGTCCCAGCTCCAGGACTGCTTCCGATAAGGACATGGTTGTTTGCAATATGTTACAGAACAGAGCCCTTTGTTTATTGTTATGATTTCATCTTGCCTGTACATTTTCCCAAGAGAACCACCGAAATAGCCTCCGAACAGGGCTTCTTTAAACTTCTAGAAGGATTTCAAAAATATCGTCTGAATATCGATATCGAGATATTGAAAAAAAATATCGAGATATTCATTTTTGTCAATATCTCCCACCCCTAAGTACAAATATTACATATTGGACCTTTAAGTGAAAGTAGGTCAAGTTGTAAAAAACTGCCCCTACCAGCAGGGCGGCATTTACAAAGGGCATTTAAATGTATGTCTGGGCGTTTCTATGTTAACTGTTAGCCCATAGTAGTAGAAAAAAATATTTATGTAAAGAGACATGAGATATAGTAAAATAAAAAGTGCTTACCGGACTATGCTCACATTGTAGCTGCTCCATCAACACAACAGCATACGCACACATATTTTCAAAACTTACTAGGTAGTCTAACTTCTCAGCGTACTTTTCCCCGAGAAAGCTCCTTTTCCGTCCGGTCTCTGTGAGGTAATGAGGTACTGTTGAGCTCAGGTTGTCTACAGACAACTACAATAATTAGTTCCCTCCATTTCTGATTCTGAATCTAAAAACTGATAGGCCTTCCCAAACAAAGCTTCACACAGATTTTCCGCTCATGTGAAGGATTCAAATTTGTTTATGTTCTCGTCATTTGCATCGCAAACTTGCTTCTATACGCGTCTTTGCATTGACTTCGTATGTAATTGTGCCGCCAAAAAACGTTTCAGTGTGAACACGCCATTACAGTAGCTTCACTACTCAAATGAAGGTGTGTGTGTCAACACCCAGCAAATCTCCGAGCGTGATAGTGAGAAATGTTTTAGATTTAGTCATCCATGTTATGACTCTGACCGCCAGAATCATCTTTCAGAATGCGTCCAGGAAATGTGTCCAGTGTGTTCCTTAATGTCTTTCGTCTTCCTGGCCATATTCCAAAATGCAAATCTTGTGTTTAAACCTGTATGGCATGATATCTGGTTTACAGTGGGTGTTACCCAGCAGGTACTCATTGCCGAAACTAATCAGCATGTGAATGGAGATGCAGATGCGGGGGTTTGGGTTTGTGCTTTCCCGACAATCTGTGAACATTACCTGTGGAATTTTTATATTCTCTATATTTCACTTATTTTAGATTCTTCTCAACCAATGATTTGATTTCATTAGAATTACGGTTTAATTATAAAGTCGTAAGAAGTATTAATATATATATTTTGCAACTGTACTGACATTTGTGAATAAACATTACCTTAATTAATGCCAGTGTAGTAAATACTGAAGCACGTTTGTGGCCTTTATTTGACCCCCCACACCATTTACAGTACCTACCCAGACAATGACTGAAGATGGGAATCCCAGACACATTGTTGAAAACAATGACATGATTGTTCCATTCTTCAAAACGAGTTACTTTTAATGGGCTGTGAAAAGCATAAAGTATAGACATGAAAATCTGCATGTGCGACAATGAGTAACTTGATTTTCGAGTTCATCAGCATCCGTTAGGTGTTTTTCCATACACACGTTTTGGCTCGGCTTGTATTTCCATTACAACAGGGCCACTCGCTTGAAGGTGTCTCTTAAGTGCCATTGAGTCTGTGCCATCTTAAAAGCCTACAGTACCCCTGCACGATATGACGAAAATATGCTCCAGACCAACTTTTTTTGGTAACACTTTACTTGAAGGTATCTACATAAGAGTGACATGACACTGTCATGACACATGAACCCTAACACTAAACCCTAACTTGTCCTGACAAAAACCAATTGACGCTTAATAACAGAAGCATTGTCAATAACATGACAGTGTCATGTCACTCTTATGTAGATACCTTTTTTGAAGTAAAGTGTAACCACTTTTTATACAGGAGCTAGGGCTGAACGATTTTTGAAAATAATCTAATTGCGATTTTTTTTTTCCCAAATATTGCGATTGCGATTCGATAGTCGATTATTTTTTTAAGCTCTTTGTCTTCTGCATTATTTAACAAAGACAAACAATAAATCATTGTATAGTATGAACAACACACAATTACACACTAGACAGTTAAAATAAATATATATATATATATATATATATATATATATATATATAGTGATGCACCGATGTGACAATTGTGGCCGATACCGATAACAGATATTAATATTGCTGATATTTACCGATGTCGATATCTCTGTATAGAACACATTTTTTATGATAATCAAATAAGGAACTATTTTCCAAAAGGCATTTTTTTTTACTTTTGGGATTTATTTTCAGAAATCACTGATATTGGGCACCTTTACCTGTGTGCAAAATATGACTGTCATCAGATTTTCAGAAGAAAATCTAAATATTTATATAAAAATACATTTTTAAAAGGATACAAGTGTGTCCTGAATTCACACTATGAATAAGCCAACCCATATTCATACCGAGTATTCACAATAAACATCTAACTTGAGACCAAGTCACTGTATTCTGCGAACATTGTACAACAGTTCAAAACTTTAAAGTACAGTAGTAGGCCTTAAATGGCCAAAGCCAAAAGTATTGAAAGAGGTAAAATGTGAAAATGGAGCCAGAAAAACTGGACTGAACAGACACTGGCTTTTGCAGTCTGAACTGGAAGTACAGTAACTCCCAAGTACTTAAAGGTCAGGCCTAACCCTTGAAATTATAGAAATTGGTGCCTTAAATGCCATAAAGCCATAAAATGCGTTTTTGCTCATATGGATGAAAGACACCAAATCCCAGAATGCACTTGCTTCGCTGCTTAGACGCTACTCCCAAGCCACATCCACCTACAGACCGACAGTGAGGCAGCATTCAACTCAAACCAAATGTGTTTTATTGTCATTTCAACCATATACACGAAACAACATTTCACCGTGGCTGTAATGGTTACACATTTAAAATATATAAAAACGACATACGAAACAGGTATTTACAGTCAACCAAGCGCTAATGCTAGTATGTATTAGCTGAACTTTACGTGCGTGTGCAATAGCTAAATGTAGCAGATTATAAACACGGTTGTAAATTTGCGTGAAATGTAGAACGGTCGGCATTTACTAGTCACAAACTTCCCCAGCAGTTAGCATTTAGTTGGATACAAGCAGCTAATTTCTGCACAAGTCCGTGTTAACAAAATCTCCACTCTTACCCGGCGACATGTTTCCACAACAAGATAGATATAGATATATATATATATATATATATATATATATATATATATATATATATATATATATATATATATATATATATATATACACATACATACACACACACAGCTCCTCCACCCATATCTTTATAAGGGAGCTAATCAGCGCTAGCTCGTTGCCAAACGAGCCTTAAGTTCTGCGTGCCTGTATCCATTAACTGCATGTATGGACTCGAGCCCGAGCAAAACCCTTAATTTTATTAAAATGGCTGTAAAAGTTTTAAACTTCAACTCAGAATTGTTTGAATGACAGAGATCAGCTCAAGGTAAAGTGTAGCGTTAGCATGCTAAGTTGATGCTTTCTCTGCGTAGTGCAGACTGATTTGCTCTCGCGAATCATCAAATCGAGACCAAATCGCAGCCTTTGTGATTAGGAAATCCAATCTATGGTGATTAAACTTCCATGGAAACGGGAGTACCTAGCTATCCTAACACCCAGTGGGAAATATTGGGTGATGAGGGAGCCAAAGAGCTGACCCTCTACCTCTCTCACCCAAGTGCAAGAGCGGTACTGCGGCGTGTAGCAAATGTCAGAGCTGACCTTAGCATTGACGTAAAAATGCAAATAAATCGGTGAAAGCTCGGGCAATTAAGTGTGTGTGTGTGTGTGTGTGTGTGTGTGTTAAAAGGTATTAAAGTGTAATCCTTTCTGCTGCTTTCTATATTCTGCTAAAAGTACATCAAATTGCTTGTTGACTTTAAAACAAAATAAAAAAAGATTTCAGTTCAAAAATCAGTTTTCTACTGATCTTTTCTTTTACCTAACCCAAGAAACCTCAGTCTTTTGTGATATGTTGCAGCATTTTGCAATGTGTTTATTGCGCAAGATGATATCGTGATGATGATGATTTTAAAAAAAACAATATATTGTTCAGCCCTAGCCTACAAAACATATTCTTGGTTCTAAGATTGAGCTAGCAAGGCAGTTTTGTATGTATTCAGTTTGTGGCCATTGCCGAGGTACGTAACACAAGTAAAGCCTACCCTCTCGTGTAGTATTGCTAAGTAAAATAGAGCACATATCTGAGAGTATAGATGAGGATGCAACCTTAACTTGAAACCACAGAAATTCAGTAGTAGGTTAGGTAGAAAAGTACTGAGAGCACAGACGCTTTCTAGAAAACAGCCGTGTTTTCTGTAATATGCAAATATGTGAATGTCCTAACCAGTTGTCTCTGTCTGTCTCTTGGCGATCAGATGTGGCAACGTGGCGGCCATCTTGGAGCTCGATGAGCATCTACAGCGGGAGTTTATCATATTTGAGGCAGCGCCACAAGAGACCAGAGGCATCCCCTCCAAGAAGCCCGTAGCCGACTATTTCCTGTGAAGTCTCTGAGCGAACAGCCACACCGTGTCGAACTCTCTGGCACTGTTTTACAGCAGCAGCAGCAGCCGCCCTCCATCCCGCTGCCCGGACGGTCCTGTCAGTCAGAACTCGGGGGCAGTTAGACACAAACCCTGCACACAGCTACAGTTTTTGAAGAGCTGGATTTTTGCCGTACTGCCCAAGGCTGACAGAGCGGTCACTGTGAAGGGTGTACACTGGACCCATGACTGTTGTCACTTCTCCTCTTTCTCCATTTCTTTCTCAGTCTCTGTAGAAACGACACTGTCCCTCTCTCCGACTTTACCTTCACCGCTCTTGTAGTATTTTTCCATGACAACATTGTCATTTAGATTTAGAAGTATCTGAAGGGTGTTCGATCTCTTCTTTCTTTTCTTCTTTTTTTTTCTTTTTTTAAATATGCAGAGGTAGGGTGTTTAACAATTTTATCGTTTAAGGAGTTCCTTCAATGCATAAGTTCTCTGTTTTTGATTTTTATGAATGTTGCTTCCACGATTAAATGCAAGATGATGTATTTCCTTCCCCTCCCCCCTTTTGCTCTGTCACCGGTCATGTGTGCATCACTGTTTAACATAGCCAGTGCTGCTGCTCGGCGCCATCACAACTAAACACCAGATATGTACTGACTGCCAACAGGAGTCACTATATTCACTATTGTTTTTCCTCTCTTAATTCCTTTTAATCTACAAATCTTTGTAGGTCTGTCAATTTTGATATTGTGAGAATAAAGTTTTTGTATCAATGCGGATTTCTTTTCAGGTGTGGTTTAATAAGACACGCACACTAACCATGGCTACATATTACATACATGTTCTCTGACATCACTGGTTTTCAATAACTGACTCGGTAGGAAGAGTCATGTAAAAAAAAGAAACTGCAGTTAAAACCATTATCACATTTCCATGCAAAAAAAGAAGCACTAACATAACCTGACTGCCAAACTGATGGGGTATTATCAGTTTTTATGCTGATGTGAACGATCTCACAGGATTCATGTTTGTGTAAAGTCCCACACCAACACAGGCTGAACTTGACGGGGCTGCTGTTGGGGGAAAAAAAATGTATACACGTGATTCCTTTTCAACGGACTCACTTAGATGGGGTACGGCAACCAGATGCAGTTATGGAGAGAGAAGAAATGTGTGGAATTATCAGAATATTAAGACTTAAGTCATAAAGTAACAGATGTGCCCGAAGGGTAGACAGTTCGATCCTTGGAAACATCTGGGGAGAGTGAAAGAGCGGTATTGGCCTCTTCGTTGTTATCACTGCTGATGTGCTTTTGAGAATGGCAGTTAACAGATACAAACTGACTGTGTTGGGTAGCATTTAGGTGTAAAGGAGAATTCCCACTTAGGAGAGGTCCTGGTATTGTGCATGCTGACTCACTGGAATAGCTTACTGGGACACTTGATGGAATTGAGCTATTTTTAAGGTTATCAATTTCAGCTGTGCTTTTCCTACTATGACAAGTCAAAAATGTCTATAATAGGCCTACATTTCAGCGGGTGCGTCGGACTGGGGGGAAAAAAGGGGGGCTGAGTACCCATGACCCTCATATGAGGAGGGCCCAAAAAGATGCTAGAATGAATAGCTGTGGTGATGCGGGGAGGGGCCCTGTAGAAAATGCTCTAATACAGGGTCCAGAATTTTGTGCTACGCCCCTGCACTTTGGTCAGTGGTGCTTGTTGGAGTCGAGCAAAAATAAAGTACAAGGCACATTTTTTTATTTATTTAATGTAGAATTGGTCATTATTAAGGATAGCGGTGTTAATCGCTTCTTTTTTGGATTCGTTTGGAAGATTTGGTTTTCAAATCCGATCCGTCGGTTCCAAATTTGACATGCGCGAGTCTGGGTTTTCATTGTTATGTTGCAGCCATGGAGCACAGTCAGGGACTAGTAAAACCGGTACAACTGTAAATCACCGTTGAATCTCAATACAACTTTCCTCTTATCTGTGCGGGTTCGACTCCGATCTGCGGCCCTTTACTGCATGCCATTCCTCCTCTCTCTCCCCTTTCATGTCCTGTACAAATAAAGGCCAAAAATAAAACTTATCTTTAAAAAAAAAAATAATAATAATTTAGGCATGTGTAGGAAACAGGTGAGTGAATAATAAAATCCTTATTGTTAGACCTACTGTGTAAGTGAATGTGTATTAGTGCAGTGACTTTCTTTAAAAACGCATTGCCCTTGTTGGCTTTAAATAAGCAAACAAATGAAATAGCCTATTAGATTTTTTAGTTATGGGCTCCTATAGGCTAGTTGATCATTGGATTCAGCTGCTCTCCCGCTGTGGCCGATCCGGTTCCGTGTTTTTTTTTTTTTTTTGTCAAAATCCATTCCTTTATTGGCATGGGAAACAGGCGTTATATTGTCAAAGCCAGAGTGAAAGTAAGTAGCCTAAAGATGTAGGCTACTAGAATAAAGTGTCCGTTTCTCGCAATTTGTGAAACAAGGGCAGGCTCCAAACCCGACCAGCGCCCACACACTGCCGCTCCGTGTGACGTATGCTGTTACGTAACAAGCGGAACTACTACCTAATGAAAGCAAGCAGCCCCCTGGTTGTTCGTTCGCCACAGCAGCTGCGGGACGCTATACCAACAGGTAACGTAGCTACAGGCTCAACTCTGCGTTATTTTTTTCTTTTCTTCATATCGTGTCACGTTCTGTTCTGTTTGCACCTTTTTTTATACAGTCTATGGTTTGCACACAGAACAGAACATGTCATAGCCTACTACTACCAACGGTAGCGTTATAAAGTGTTAGTAGAACGTTTCTGTGAACTCCAGAGTTGTTTGAGATGGATTTTCCATAACGTTAGTTAGCTAACAGTTAGCTAGGGAATACGTTGCCAACGTTACAAATGCGCTTTTGCTTGGTCTGCTTTTATTCTAACCACCTTATTTTTTGGGGGTGGGGGTGGCTACTGTAGGATAGTATAGTTATTATAGGAATAAGGTGGATAAACCGTGGGTCAACAGTTTAAAACTAACTTAGCCCAATTGCCGCCACTGTACTGGTTGTCTGCACGCGCTGGTTCCCAGTGCTTTTTTTTCTTTTATGTGTGGCGTTGTCCCTGTGCGAACCTCCGTTATGGAATATCAGTTTATCAATTTTATTTTCTTTATAGCTTTTTCGCAGGCGTGGATCATTAAAGCCAAACACCTGAAGACATCTGCTAAAAAACAGTAAGAACTTCTGGTAAATTCGACGTACAGGTATTTTTTTTTTACTAATCCTCTCCGTTGCGAAATATTGCGAAATGACTTCAGCTGCTTCCCGAAAATCCATTAACGTTAGTGGTCAGTGAATCATCCGATAGCTCAATTATTACATTCCATTTCATATTTATTTCTTCTTTTCTTGTTTTTGTCTTAAAATGGGTACGCCTAATTAACAAGGAAACCAAAGCCATAGGTCTTTGGAGCACGCAGATTCACAATTCTTCTGTTATTTTGTTTCTGCATCTGTTAATTTTTTGGAGCCTACATGACTATAAAATATGGACGATGACATCACCCTGGAAGGGCCAAAATGAGTTCTTCTACTCATAAGTTTATTCTCATTCTAATGGATACATTTCATATCCATAAATTCACAGGGAGAAAACCAATGCCTTTGGCAATGAGTTAGAACAATAAATCCATTCATCACTCTTGAAAAGGAAATTAATTAAAACTGTAACACCTTCTACTGTTAAGAATTGATATTGTTGTATGTTGTCTAGTGTTAAAACTGTGACATGAAAGTTTTTTTCTCTTTTCTTATGTGTTCTCTATTGTACATGTCCTGGACAAGGTATCCGTAGAGAGAAAAATCAAGGGCCCGTATTTAGAAATGGGTCTACGGCTCCTGGCATGGATGGACCTCTGGATGCAGTGTTCATTCCTATAGTTTCTCAGTGGCGCTTGAAGCCATCACGGAGCCCAAAAAATGACCCGAATGAAAGGCGTTGCTTCCACACTGAGGGGCCCATAGAGCAGGCGCCCTAGAGACTTCCGTCGACCGAGCTGGCTGCTTACAGATTAGCTGTCTGCTTACTTTATTCGTGCATCTCTATTATTTGTTATTCTAGACCAGGGGTCGGCAACCTTTTTGATATGAAGTGCCCTTTTCAAAATTTCTTGTTTATTAGTGTGCCATGTCAACATTAAGTTTAATTATGACATCAAAATGTAATATCCAGGGAATCTGTAATTTTATTCCATAGCAACATTTGATAACATTTATTTCTCATACTCAGGACCTTGTAATTATTATTATTGTATATTAGTATTATGGTTATGGAAACATGGTATTAGTATGCAGCATCCTGATTGGTGGAAAATGGGCTGACAAAAATATCACTGTCAAAGAGCCTGAAGCAAAAAGTTGTGGAAGAGCCCAGCTTTAATGATGAATGGACTGATAAGCAGGTCCTGTATGCCTCATTTTCAATGAAACAATGCTGTGGCAAAATAACAACACAATCAGCATCATTATCAAGAATGAAGAAAACGAACATAACGATTGCGTCATTCATGTGCATATTAAGTAGCCACATGTATTTGTTTTGGTCTTATAATGCATCCATATTTACCGCTCCAGCGGAGAGGATGGTTTCTTCAGACTGCTTAAGTTTATAAGAATTTGTCCAAATTTCAAGATTCCCTGCAAACTAAGATAAAACAGACTGCAAACCGACAGCTTTTGTTTTAGCTTGTTTTGTAAAAAAAATGCTATTTGCAGAGTAGAGCTGTGTTTGCGTAAAACAGCGCAGTGTACTGAGCAGACAGAGCAGTTTGAATTATCGCTTTCTACATGTTTATGCCGGTCTACACAGGTGAGTGCATTGTTACTTACAGTAACAAGACTAGCGTTAGTTCATCTGCCCCAGCGGCCGTTGGTAATCCTCTTTGTATTGTTCCCAGTCAGAGATATGAGTCAACTGTGAACGTTGTAATTTGGCATGCGGATGAGACAGTGCTTCAGCATTTCAACCATGATTTCAACACATCCATAACTCTCTTGCACACATATTGCCAGTGTGCCATTGGTTAAGGTCCCGCGTGCCCATTGTGGCACGCGTGCCTTAGGTTGCCGACCCCTAGACTTTTAGACTTCTTTTAGCTAAATATTTTTACAAAAAGTAAACAGACAGTAAACAACAATAAACTACAGATAAATAAAGATAGATATATAGGACTGTGTATGGTATTGTGTTATTATACAGTTAATAAATAAATGACATTTACCATAAATTAGTAGTTAAGAGCAGTTCAGGTATGTATGTGAGTAGATTATTAATTTATTGCACAGTGAATGAGTGAGTGGCTACCACTCCTTCCCTTCCTTCCTGTTCTGTTCGTTCTGTCCTCTTTACCCTATTTCCTCCTCCCCCCGAGTGAGGAGTTGTAGAGTATGATGGCATGAGGGACAAAGGAGTTCTTGAGTCTGTTGGTCCTACACTCGGGAAGGAGCAGCCTTCCACTGAACAGGCTCTTCTGGTTGCTGATGACGGTGTGCAGGGGGTGGCTGGCATTGTCAGTAATGTCCAGCAGTTTGTCCAGTGTCCTCCTCTCTGCCACCGTCACCAGTGAGTCCAGCTTCATGCCGACCACAGAGCCGGCCCGCCTGATCAGTTTATCCAGTCTGGAGGTGTCCTTCTTGGATATGCTGCCCCCCCTCCCCCCCAGCACACCACAGTGTAGAAGAGGACACTGGTAACCACAGACTGGTAAAACATCCACAGTAGTTTGCTGCAGATGTTGAAAGACCGCAGTCTCCTCAGGAAGTACAACCTGCTTTGTGTCTTTCTGTACAGGTGGCTGGTGTGTGTTGTCCAGTCCAGTTTATTATCCAGCTACAGCCCGAGGTATTTGTAGGATTGCAAAGCCTCCACCTCAGCTCCCTCTAGCTGGACTGTTCGCGTTCTCGCTCTGGACCTCCCAAAGTCAATGACCAGCTCCTTTGTCTTAGAGGTGTTGAGCTGTAGGCAGTTAGTGTGACACCAGAGAGCAAAATCCCCCACCAGACTCCGAAACTCCTCCTCTCTGTCACCCTGATACACCCAACGATGGCTGTGTCATCGGCGTACTTCTGTATGTGACACAGCTCCGAGTTGTAACAGAAGTCCGAGGTGTACAGGGTGAAGAGAAGAGGAGCCAGCACTGTGCCCTGGGGGGCTCCAGTGCTGCTGACCACAGTGTCAGACGTGGTGTCCTTCAGCCTGACGTACTGTGGCCTGTCAGTGAGGTGATCCAGTCTACCAGATAGGGGTCCACTCCCATCCTGTTCAGTTTGTCCTGAAGTATACGGGGCCGGATGGTAATGAAGGCACTGGAAAAGTCCAAGAAAAGGATCCTCACTGTGCTGCTTCCCTTATCCAGATGGGAGTGGACTTTGTGTAGAATGTAGAGTATGGCATCCTCCACACCAACAGTTGGCTGGTACGCAAAATACAACATTTTTTGTCACATACAGCAAACATCTCCTCACTATCTGCTAGCTGCCTGTCCCCTGAACACACTGTAAAAAAACGCGGTCTCTGTAGACAGCCCAGGCTCCACAAACGGCAACAAAAACAAACTGCGCCAACCTGCACCACCAAACATAACAAACAGTGTTCCAGCCAATAACCGACAAGAAGGAGCTGGTTGAGCCATCACTGCAGCAGCCTTAGCACGTAGGCTACTTCCACAATGCATATTCATGACTCAACCAACTCTTTCTTGTCGGTTATTGGCTGGAACACTGTTTGTTATTCCTCCATCCCCTTCTCACCTCTGATTCCCTTTCTAACCTCTGATTAGCACACATACACACAGGTGCGCAGGTTACGTAGCAAACAAACCATACACACACACACACACACACACACACACACCCTATACACATAATCCATACACGCACCCCATGTCTAAATTGGCTACAACAGATAGTATTGTTAGGCGTGCACCCAGGGTGCATTGAGCATGGATGTATAGTTTTGAGAGGGTTTTACGTATTTTATGTAACTTATTGACATGAAAATAGGCAGGATGGGATGTCAGCACAAAGGCAGCTCGCTCAGCGTGTGTGTGCGTTCCGTAGCACTCATAGTATACTGGATCACTCAAAAAAAAATAATACTGTTTAATGCATTAAACATTTATGTGCCCTTCACATCCTACATAGGCTACATAACAGGTAGGCCTACAGTCTGACTGTCATCACTGATTTAACCTTATTACCCCGATATTCTTTTCCAACATTTTCTTTTTCCAATTCCTTAAAATGTACCTTCATTTTCAATTTTTAAAATATGCTTAACACTTTTTCTTTGAATCTTTGTACTCATGCAAGGTAAGTGCACGCCGCAGATCAGACTGCGCATGTGCACAAAACAAAATAACCGATGGACTGAATTAGGACTAGTTTTTTTTGGTTTTAGTTTCCTTAGATGACCCATTTTAAGACAATAATGAAACATGCAGTTATTGTCCTTTTTTTCAAATGTGGGGTTTTTTCTTGTACTCGTTTTGAAGTTATCGGAAAGATGTGATTTGTTTCTTTGTCTGTTCCAGGTGACAGGATGGACACCCAGAGGCAGCTTGTGGACAGGTTGCGGTCAACGTTTCGTTCAGGCATCACAATACCGGAGACGTTTCGTCAAACCCAGCTGACCATGCTTATGTCCATGATCCAAGATAATGAGGACCAGATTTTAAATGCACTGCACAAAGACCTTGCAAAGGTACAAGACGGTGCACACGTGTCACACTCGCACACACTACCGCACTACTTCATACACAAACCCAAAGGCCTCGCAGCATGACTGACACAGCAGTTCTGTCTAGCTAGACCTGGGGTGTCAAACTAATTTTAGTTCATGGGCCACATACCCCTAATTTGATTTTAAGTGGGCCGGACCAGTAAACCACTCCAGAAAGATCAGAAACTTTCTCTGCCACAGAGTTTCTTGTCAGCTTGATGTTGGCAAACGCAAGTTGCTTCTGCTACGAGAGCGTTCTAAGGCCATTGGTAAATTTGGAATTGGAATTATTTACTTAACTTCAATGTTCACACTTTGCAAAGTTATCCAGTGGGTCTGATTGGACCCTTTGGCGGGCTGGTTCTGGCCCCACGGGCCATATGTTTGACCCCTCTGGTCTAGCCCTATCCATCCTGATGATGGTGAAATTGAACATTTTATAAAGCCCCCAACAAAACTGTCTGAAAGTAAAAGTTACTAAACATTTTCCTCAAAGTATTTTCACTCCTTCAAGAACAATTCTACTTATTTAATTTATCTGACTCATTTCATAATATAAAAGAATGGTGAAAGTTAAGACTGCTTAAAAATTCAATATCTTTCTCCCATTATTTTTTTTGTGATAAGTTTACACACAAAATGTAGGGTGTTTTTTAAGCACACTAATCATTTTTGTGTCTGCTACAATTCATTACGCACTAACCTCCCTTTCTTATTGTTCTTGCACCACAGCCAAAATTTGAGGCCGTTATGTCCGAGATTGATATTGTGATCAACGAGCTGCACTACGCCATTGCTAACCTCGCAAGCTGGATGAAGCCAGAATATGCCGGCACAAACCTGGTAGGTTTATCAATGCTTTAACAAAACTGGCTGTTTTTTTTGGCTGTTATTTTTTCATTTAGTGTAGAAATGTTAAATATGACTATGTACATGTCTTGAAGTAAAGGTTGCTAACCGGAAACAAAACAAGTAGCTTTTGCCATCTTACCTCATCTACGTGAGAAAAATGGTGAGAGGTCTTCACGATTTTGGTTGAACAGTTAAAGCTAGCGTAAAAACTTTTATTGTGCAATTGAGGACGTTTTTTGACAAATTTAACTGTTTCCATTTAGCTTTTCTAATGCGATACAAAAAATGGGTGAATAGAAGCTGTCATTCCATATATTCAAACATTTCATTCTGTATATTCCTACTGGATGGCCTATGGGGCAGCTGTGGCTCAGTGGTAGAGCGGTTGCCTGCCAATCGGTTGGCAGGTTGGCGGTTTGATCCTTGGCCCTGCAGTCCCATGTTGAAGTGTCCTTGGGCAAGACACTGAACCCCGAGTTGCCCCCGATGCTGCGCATCGGAGTGTAAATGTGTGTGAATGAGCATCTGATGAGCAGGTGGCACCTTGTACGGCATCCTCGGCCACAGTGTATGAATGTGTGTGAATGGTGAATGGTTCCTGTACAATGTTAAAGCGTTCTGAGTAGTTGTTGAGACTACAACAAAGAAAAGCGCTATATAAGAACAGTCCATTTACATTCCTACTGTCATTCCATATATTCAAACTTTCATTTTGTATATTCCTACTGTCATTCAATATATTCCAACTTTCATTCTGTATATTCTTACTGTCATTCAATATATTCCAACTTTCATTCTGTATATTCTTACTGTCATTCCATATATTTAAACTTTTGTTCTGTATATTCAGTGTCATTCCAAAATTTCAAAATTGCGTTCTGTATATTCCTACTGTCATTCCATATAATCATGTTTCATTCCACATATATTCAGAATTTCATTCAATTTTCATGTCAATTTCCAGGCCACAAAGTTTGATGACTGTTCTGTGCGGAGGGAACCATTAGGAGTTGTGTTGATCATTGGGCCGTGGAACTATCCCCTGCAACTCCTTATCGTACCTTTGATTGGAGCCATTGCTGCAGGTATCATCCACACCCATATCACCACCAGAGTATACACTATATTGACTCAATATGTTTGTGTGACAAAAAAAACAAAAAACAAATGACAATGTGTAATGTTAAAGGGGTCAATCAGGTAAGGAACCCACAGAGAACAATTGCCAACTCTGCAGTACTCTTCGGCTCCATGGATCTTTGGAGTCTCATTAATTTGGTTTTCCTGTCTGCAAATTCAACTCAACAACATTGATAGAGACCAGAGAAAGTGAAGACCAAATCAAAGCTAAAAAACAAAAGAGCAAAGGTTAGATTGGAATTCATAAGAGAGACAGAAACACACTGGGATAATAATATTGCTGAAAAACTGACATTTGATCATTGTATAAGTTGCTGAGGTTTCTATTTATTTTTTTATTAGTCATTTTCCCATTCAGTTTTTTCCCCCTAGTCATCTGTCTATAGGCCTAATGCACCAGCAAATGCAGTTATGGAAGTTTGCTAAGTTGCTCAAATTATCTGTGAGACGCGACATTGTTGTCGGCTAACGTTGTATATAACGTGAAGACATCGTCTCATGCGGATGAGTAATGTTCCATTTGTAGGGTGGAAGCTTGAATAAGTCCCTGTTTAAAAATTAAACATTTAACTCTAGCTCCATATTTAGGAACTCATTTTAATGCTAATGGCGTAGTTAACACTGTGACATACACAAATGTATGATCACATTTCTTTTTTGTTAAGGGACCTTAATTCGGAAAAAATATGAAACTGACCCTATGTTCCAGTAGAACTACATGAAGCAAGTAATAAAAAAAAAAAATGTCGCTCCTCTGGGGGGTGTCTAACTGCGTGTCAATCACCGCTCATGCACACACATTCATTCTTCTCCGTTGGGTTAGGGGCTTAGGAGACAGTTTGGGGCTTTAGCGGAAAGAGAGGGAGGGACTGAGAAGTTGTTTATGTTCAAATTCTTTAGCTAAGTCTTGGATTTTCACAATCATACCTACAGCACCTTTAAAGGCTCAAGCTTAACCTTCTATGTGTCAGTGACATTTCCTTGAACCACTTCCTCAATGACTGCACACAGCTTCTTTTGCAATAAGCACAAATATAACTTTAACTGCTAATATTCTACGTGGTTAAAAAGATAATTTTGCAAGTCAAGAAAGTCTCAGTTTATTGTTAAACCGTTGAATTATAAGACTGTGAAAATACGTTATTAGAAAGACTACACACTCTCTGAAGCTATGATAGCTGTGTGTATCGTACCAGGGATGTAACGTTACTCACAAGAGCAGAGGATTGTGCTTGTTCTTTCGCTTCTCTGCTCGATTCTAAATGATAAGCCAGCAAAGTCATGGAATGTGAAGCTGATAAAGGTGGTTGTGCAGCCGACTCTTCTCAATCAGATGTCTGCATCTTGGCAGGACTTGTCAAAACATTCTGTTCTTGTAAGGACATTGCGACAAAACTTGATGCCATAGTGGCTAACGCCATTCGTTTCCAGATTCTTCTGTCAACATAATTATTGAATCTTTTCAATCGGCCAGAAGGACTTCCTTAAACTCTGTTCCAGTAGTAGTCAAACATTACCTCGAGCATTCTTTATCAAAAAGTGAGATTAGAGGGCTAAGACGCTAAATTTGGGCTAAAAACAGCCTTTAACCTAGCCTGGGAAAACCTAGACGAACTTCTGGCAAATTTGAGATTTGATCTGCAAGTCAGTCTGGCCAAGAGCCCACTCCAATTTCTCCAAATCGAGGCACCAATCACAACCGTTGAGGCGGGCTTTACACGATGACGATAGCGCAGCGACGGCGAGCAGCTTCTTGTTTACATTCAACATGACGGCCACCGAACACGTTGATGCCGCTACGTCACCCGGATCGTTGGTCTGATTGGTTGAAGGACTATCCAATTGCGCCCAGAGGCATTTGAGCGGCGTCCGTTGGTGGCTGTGAATGAAGCTTGCCCAGCACCACTCTCAGTTACAACTGAGAAGGGTCTGGTGTCAACCAGGCGACCTTTAACCTCCTTTTTGAAAGATGTGAAAATCTAACGTCTGTCGAGTCTTATCACTGCTGTCTTTTCTGACTGGATGATGATGATGGTGTCTCCAACCAGGAAACTGTGCGGTCATCAAGCCTTCAGAGGTCAGCGCCGCCACAGACAGTCTGATGGCAGAGCTCATCCCCAAATATTTGTCTCAGGTAAATGCAACTTTGGAGTCTTTCTGTTTTTGTGTCTTGTTAAATCTACAAATTCAGTTACAATCCAAAATGTCTTAATTGCATTTGTGTAAATGTGGTTTATACCCAGAAACTATCCAAGAACACTGGAATCCAGTCAATACAGAACCATTCAGAACCACCATCATGAGCTGGTACATCATTTGTCTGTCTCTAGTGTCATCAGGGTTGGAACCAAGTGAGGTTAGACACAAATAAGCAACACTTATAGACTACACGAAAACGGGCCGAAGAAGTCAAGTTTCCTTTTTACTGTAAAATGTTCCTTGCATGTATCTGACACAAGGCATTGGCTAGTTGTTGTCAGAGCCAAACCGATGCTGGATTATTGAGGCCGATACCCATACCGATATTTGAGTTGGGAAAAACCAAACCCAGGGAGGTGCAGAGCAGTGTGAGTTTCGGTGCATGTCCACGTTGCTCAACTCTTCTTGAACACCACACTTTTATCACTCCAAAAGAAGGTTGGGTGGTGAGCCAAGCCCGATTTAAGGCAATGCAGCTAAAAACATTTCATTAACAAAGAAGAGCGGTGTCACATTATGTATTTTTAGGGACTTGGTTATAAAGAACTGTGACCAAGATATGTACTATGTACTACAACATATGTAAAAACTCAACTTTCTCAATTAAATTACATTTTATTTATATTGTATCGGAGTTATCTCAGGACACTTTACAGATGGAGTAGGTCTAGACCACACTCTATAATTTACAAAGACCCAACAATTTCAGTTTCCCACGAGCAAGCATTTGGTGCGACAATGGCGAGGAAAAACTTCAGTTTTTACAGGCAGAAACCTCAGACAGACCCAGACTCTTGGTGGGTGGCATCTGCCGCTGCCGGTTGGGACACCAAGGCAGATATGCTGAAATACAGTATGATTCATAATAATTATAGCAGTTGCCATGGTGCACCGTGGCACTTATAGTTACAATACAGGTATGACCTCAATATGGTTTTGACATTACTGTACTCATGTTGACAAGCTTGAGCTCGGCACAGTGTATCTGTTACATTGACTGAGATAAGACTCTTATATTGGCAGGACTGTTATGCGGTTGTTTCTGGAGGAGCAGAGGAGACCAAGGCACTTTTGCAGAATCGCTTTGACCACATCTTCTACACAGGTAAAAAAACAAAAACGCACGTCACAGCATTCCCTTTGTATAAGTTCTTTGCACCAAAATATCACAACAAGCAGTGCCAAGATCCAAAGCATCACATAGGTTGGTTTATGAAATTATATATTTACGGTGTGCAAATGTGCAACATAATTACATCTATGGTCAGATTTCAGCCGCGCGGCACATTGAATTTCCATGATTTAGAAGTGTTTGTGGGACATGCTAAAATGTAGTAAACAAAAACATTAGCTTATATTACATTACAAAGCATCATAACTTCAACATAACCCCTTCCGCTTTCTTTGTTGGTGAGGACTGTGGTTAACTGCTCCTCAGATCTCTGCAGGGTCAATCCAGACAGCTAGCTAGACTTTCTGTTGCACGACTAAAACAACTTTGAACGAACATTTGTTCCAAAAAACAAGTTCATTCCCGAGGCTATTTTGCAGACACACGGTTGCTCTGTGCGGTGCTAAGCCCATGGCGATTGGGATTGGTTTAAAGAAATGCCAATAAACCAGAGCACATTTTTCTCCCATCCCGGAATGCTGTGTGGACTAGCGAGACCCTCCTCTGCAGCGCTGTGGAGGAAGGTCTGGCAATGCGAGACTAGGTGTGAAGTGTATTGAATAGACCAAGTGTGTTGTCTTGCTTTGGAATGGAACTTTTCTTCAAAAAGAAAATACATTTATCTCTTTCCTGCCAGTGACCAGGGTCGGACCATGGTTGTCTGAGCCGTGTTCAATCCTTCTTTTGTCAATTCGCCCATCACCACTCCAGTTTTTCAGTTGTGGTCACGGACTTTGGTGTACGGCTCTTTCAGTGCCTTGAATTTGCTTGTGACCTGTTTCTGTGTAAAGCAGATGCTTCTGTCATTCAGTCCTGTTAGCCTTGTTATGCTAAGGCTCCTCAGGTTGCCTTAGCATAAGGTTGTTCGGACATACCTGCCCCCACTGCTAAAAAAAATCCTAAAGGAAACGCTGCTATGTGTACAATAATGTCAAAATAGCAACCTGATTCTAAAATAATAGGCATCTTTAGAGACAAAGGAATGTTCCACAAAACATCATTGGTATTTTTTTTTTTGTCCAGTACCGGGACTTCATGATCCTGATGAACACTTAGGTCCGTAGCAAGATATCTTGATTACTTGCAGCCAAGATTGTCATCGATGTAGGAACCACGTTTACGCTCGCGAGAGGATGAATCCTTCCCATTTTGGACACTTGACTCTTCAGCTCTGTCTTTCAGGTTCTCAGGCTGTGGCCCGCAGCATCCTGCGGGCAGCCTCGGACCACCTGACCCCCGTGACGTTGGAACTGGGCGGCAAGTGTCCGTGCTTGATATACGGCAAGGTGAACATGGCCTCCGCCGCTCAGCGCTTGGTGTGGTCAAAGTATTTTAACGCCGGCCAGAGCTGCGTGGCTCCGGACTATGTGCTGTGCTCGCAGGCCACCCGGGACGCCCTGCTGCCCGCACTGCGCCAGACCCTGGAGGAATTCTACAGCAAGGACCCTCAGACCTGTCCCGACGTGTCCCGCATCGTGTCACCCCAACACTGGACGCGACTGATGGAACTGCTCAACAGGTCCAGAGGCAAGGTTGTCGTGGGAGGAGAAAGCAACCAGGAGGACAAGTACATAGGTGAGTGTACTGGGTGAAGAAGCAGATTGTGCAGTGTAGTGACACGTAAACACACTCATGAGTGTTTGGTGCTACTTGGAGAACATGTATAGAAAGAATGATGTTTTGTGTGTGAAGTAGGGGTGTGACTCTTGAATCAATTCGATATCCCGATGCATCGCGATGCGTCCCCTCCTCAATATTATTATACATTTCTACACATGGTTTAGGGCTGCTCGATTATGAAAAAAAATATAATCACAATTATTTTGGTAACTATTGAAATCACGGTAATTTAACACGATTACTCGTTGACTTCTGGAAAGCAATTATTGATCTAAAAAAAAAACTGTGTAAAAAGTTAAATAAATCAACAGTAAAAAAAAAAAAAAAAAACTGTGAAATTTGCCTTAATACTTTTCCTATTTAAACTTTATTTTTTCATTCAGAACACGAGAAAATAAGAGTATACTTGTAAAACGTAATGAGCTACATAATTGTTTTTCTCGATTATTCTGTTTTTGTGATCATTGGGAGCCCAAATCATAATCACGATTAAATTTCGATTAATTGCACAGCCCTAACATGGTTTTCATTAACAAATTCAAACAGCCAGATATATATATGAACTCACATTTTTATTGCATCTGCTCTTAAAAAAAAGACACTTCCTGAAAAGATCGTTGCTTTCTAGAAGACCGCAGACAAAAGACAAAAACAAAAGAAGCAGCTACCGAAGAAAATCAAGAAACAACCTCAATCTGCATTTTTTGTCTTACATTTGCACTATTCAGAATGTATTACTGTATTGAATATATTACTTATCTTTCTTTATCTTATTTGTGCATATTACTTATCTTTTTTATCTTTATTTGTATATATTTCTTATCTTTTACACCTTATACACCTGTTATACGTGTCCTTGCATTGCACCGTGGGTCGGAGAGAAACATATTTTCAGTTGCTCTATATGTCTGGCACATATTGCAGAATTGACAATAAAGTTGACTTGACTAATTTAAAGAGCATCAACCAAATGAGCCCGAGTGACAACGTTCAAAAACTGTAGAATGCATATTTCTATGACCACTTTTAAAAGCATAGCAAAGTACAAGCGTTTGGATAACGGATCTCTGTCCAAACCGGCTGATGAACAAACCATAATACTGTATGTTTCTCAGAGAATGGGTTGGTTGGGTATAGGATAATGGTAAATGCTATAATATAGTGTGTAGGAGTAGCAAGTAGAAGAAGTCAGAAGTGACTCAGTAATGTCAGTTCTATAGCAATATCCACCTTAAGTTGGCTGACATTAGCAACTATATTAGCCACCATGCATTGCATTGAGCAAAGCTGAGTTTAATGAATTAGCATCTCCTTTTTTAAGAGGAAGATTGTGTTTCTTTTTTCAAACGTATTCCCACTTCCAAGGCTTTGAAGGAAAACAGGCAGCCATTTATTTGTATTCCCCGAAAATGAGAAAACATGGAGGTTCTTTTCCTTTAAGCCCCTGCCGGGCTCCGTTGTACTATGTGCATATACAGTATGAAAGCCTGCTTTCCCAGTTTAAACCAGCCCATCGGGTGTGGTCGAAATGTATTAATCTATTAAGTTGGTCATGGCATAAAAAACTGTTAACGCTCTTTCTGGATTAAAAAGAGGGCAGACGCGACACCTTATCAGTTTAATTCCAGTAGTTGGCACTGATATTAATGTTGCCCTCACAGGATCATACACGGCGAGACATTGGAACTGTCGAAATCTGCACTGAGATTCAACTCTATTACATGAAACCTCAGTTAAACCACATTTTGTAGCAGGTTTAAAGGGTAACTGTTTTTTCAACCTGGACCCTGTTTTCCAATGTTTTGTGTCTAAATGACTGGTGGGAACAACAGTCTTTGACGTTGGTCCAGTATTAAGCGAGACCGCTGTAGTCGGCAGCAGAGAAACAAGCTACAATGTAAGTTATGGGGCAGTTGTGCATCTTCCATTTACGTTCACAAAAGTACTTGTTTTGCTGCTGACAGACTCAGATTAATATGCTAAGTGTCTGACAACATTATGGAAAGTATTTCTAAGGAGGTCGACATTTCTGTTAGAGGTTAAGATCTTTTTTTTTTTTTTTTTTAAACATAAAGACATCTGCGAAATTGCGTTCGCTAAAGCCACCAGACTCCATGTAAATAAACAGTAATTTTAGCATCATAAAATACACTTCATTCAAAGTCGACAGAAACAAAATAAAACTGTGAAAAGCCGTGTTGGGTTGTCTTTCCACTTTTCCAACCATCACAACTCTAGTTTTAGTTGAAATAAACACATAATTTACCGATTTACATATGTATATGAAATATGTTGGCTCTATACACGCTAAAAGTATTGTTTTTTTAAATGGAGTCTGGTGGGTTTAACGCTAGCGACTTCAGAGCTGTTTCTGGTTAAACAGAAAGGTCTCAAAGAGGTTTTAAAGGTCTATCTCTGAAGGGATCCTTTCCATAATGTTGTCAGACACTTGGAATATTAATCTGAGCCTGTCAGCGGCAAAATGAGCACTTTAGTGAAGGTGAATACAAGCTGGACAATAACCCCATTAACTTACATTGTAGCTTTTTTCGCCTCTGCCGACTGAAGCGATCTCGCTTAATACTGCACCAATGTCAAAGATTGTTGTTCCCATTAGGGCTGGGCGATATGGTTGAAAACTGTATCACGATATAAGTTTTTCATATCGGTCGATATCGATAATTATTGATATTTTTTATTACCTATTTAAAATAAGGACCAGGAGAAAAATATATTAAATTTAAACATTTTTATTTTAAACTTAACCCTGCTCTGATTATAATCCCCTCAGTTGTAAAAGCAGAAATGTCAACACAACCATGGAAAACACTCAAATAATTCAAATGTAAACAGGTCTAAAATCACAATGAACACTTAACAATTATCTCTTAACATTAAGGTGCAAAATTAAAGAATAAGTAAGAAGTGCTTAATAAAGTGTCATAAAATAGTGCAAAGTGTTAGCTAAATATAAGAAACCTGAAAAGAACTATTTTCTGCAGGTTTAGTGCTAGGTTGGTAACCTGGCTTCTGGACAGTGCTCAGCATGTCTGCCTCCGTTATTTCTTTGTAGCGTTTAGTAAGGCGCTGATGCGGAGTACCTCTCCATGGCGGTCTGCTGCTTGTGCCGTGTTGCAGCTGCAGATGTTGTTGGACATTGATGGCGAATACGGCTGTGCTCGAAAGTGTGAGCGCGGCTAAAGTGGTAAAACAAGTTTATGGTATTACCAGTGTTGGTCTGACGACATTGGTCTGACTACGGTCAGACTTATAAAATCCCCAAAACTGCGATACTGACTTTTCCTGTTTTATCAACGATTTCCTCGCTCGCTGCGGCACTCACTTTCCACTCCACGCCGGTTCTGTTATTGAAGAACACGAGACAGCGATGTGGCGCAACCAAACTTGATACTGTTACATGATTGGCTGTTAGAGTGTCACTCCCCACGTTGCTAGGTTGCCAGAGAGTGAGGGCCTTTGTTCATGCAACCAAACTTGATTCACAACCTCTGGTTTCTTCTGATGAAGAAAAACAAGTTATCAAACGTTTTATCGACCGCATTTTCTATTGATATTGATTATGTTTCTATCGCGATACATATCGTTATCGTTTTATCGCCCAGCCCTAGTTCCCATCAGTCACTTAGACACAAAAACATAGGGAAATAGGGTCCAGGTTGAGAAAAAAAAAAAACGGTAGTTACCCTTTAACTTAAACCTCAGATACAGTGTTCTCTAGTGATGTTTAGTTGATTTCTACAAGACACCGCAGATAGATGGATAACTAACGCGGCTCATATTTGTTTCTCCTAAATATTTTGGATCATTAAGCATAACACTTAGCCATTTCTTAACGTAGCGATGTCTTATGTCAGCTCCCACAGTGGTGGTGGACGTGGCGGAAGACGACGCCCTAATGGAGGAGGAGATCTTCGGCCCCATCCTGCCCATCATCACTGCCGAGTCCCTGCAGCAAGGCATCGACTTTGTCAACCGCAAAGAGAAGCCTCTGGCCCTCTATGTCTTCTCTGAGGAATCCTCCGTAAGAACTCACGACTCTGCAGCCTCTCGCAATCCTAGCCGTAGACATATGGTCCAGGGTTTCTCCTGACTTAGAATGAGCCTTTTTGGGGGGATGGGCGGGGAACTACACACGACCATAAGCATGATCGGTCCACGTTCAGTCAGTCCTTCCTTTTTTTGTGATTTTGCGGGCAAAAATCCTTGATTATGCGGCACGTTTTCTTAAAAAATGCGATGGAATATGCGGGACATTTATGCAATTTCATGCGATGAAATTGCGGGAACTTGCGGTTTGATGAAAAAGAGAAAAAAAAATTAGATTTGATGACATAATTACGTCACTTCATAACGTTCCCATGGCAACAGTGGAAAATGGCTGCTCTTTTGTGAAGTAAACTCAACATTTTTCAACTTTCTACTAAGATATATGTGACTTTTTTTGCAACGGAAATTTTGCGCAGAAATCGGCAATTTATGTGGCGTATTTGAAAAAATGCAGGCCCCCGCATAAATATGCGGACTTTGGCTGATTATGCATTGAATTATGCGATCGCATAATCGCGTTTTTCTGGAGGGACTGTTCAGTAAAGAAAATGAGTGTGTTACCTTATTTAACAGAAATGTATGCATTTTCCTGACAGTTTCATAAACAGGTTAATTAGTCCGGTACAGCGTGACTCTGGACGATAAAACTGTGATTAGTGCTCGCGCTCAAGTTGTACGTTCTGGTTGTTCAACGGTTGTTCGGTAAATTGCTATTCAACACATTCAGACAGGATTAAAATAGCTATTTTTATTCTCAATTCTTGTCATTTTGATGTGGTGGCAAAAATTCCTCTATGCAGGAAGAACCCCGATTGTCTTATATTTCACATCCGGTCGCCCTTCCTCTTTGCAGATAGTAAACGCTGTGCTGGAGAAGACCAGCAGTGGAGGATTCTGCTCTAATGACGGGATCGTCCACATGACCCTGCCGACCCTGCCCTTTGGGGGTGTAGGTAGGTGTGACCCTGCTTCCCAAAGTTCTAGACCTACTCTGTAAAGTGTCTCGAGATAACGCTTGTGATTTGATACTATAACTAAAATTGAAATTGAATTCTGCTGCAGCGCAATGGAATAAAGTTCAGTTCAGTCAGAGAACATCTTGAGAGAGGCCTTTTTAAAAAGAGGCTTTAAAGTCACGTGTAGCCTGATTAATATCATGGAAGAGAGACTGGAAAATGCACGATGTCTTCTTTCTGACCGGTGTCGTGGTTTTGCCCTCTCCTTCCAGGGGGCAGCGGTTGGGGCAGTTACCACGGCCGCTGGAGCTTCGAGACGTTCAGCCACCGGCGGGCCGTCATGCTGCGCGGCTGGGCTCTGGAGAGACTCAACAGCCTGCGCTACCCGCCGTACAGCGAACAGAAGCTGAGCTGGCTGCGCTGGACCACCTCAGCCAAGTCCAGCTGCTCACTCATGTGATGACAGGCAGCGTGTGTGTGTGTGTGTGTGTGTGTGTGTGTGTGTGTGTGTGTGTGTGTGTGTGTGTGTGTGTGTGTGTGTGTGTGTGTGTGTGTGCGCGTGTGTGCACGTGCAACTGGATGTATGTATATAAATGGGATTAATCGTTCTTTTTTAAAAAAATTTTATCTGTGTTTGTGTGTATTACTGGATGCTCGTGCATTGTCTGTGCCCCAGACCTCTGTCACACCGTACTCATCTTTCTGTCACCATTATATTTGGATCTTTGTATCTCCAGTGCTTTTAGAATATACACTTAGTGTTTTATTTATTTGGGTTGGCACAACACATGTTATTTTATTGGTAAGACAAATTAAACTGGCTCAGGTATGTAGAATGCCTGCTTATTTTGTATCCTCTTGCACTCCTATTTCGACATGGATAAAAGTAAGTTACAGTGTTTGTTTTTTTTAATAACTTTTGTCATTGTAAGTCTTTTGTATTGTTTTGGTTTATTTTCTCTTGGTGTCTGCTGGGGTTCAAATGTCTTGTCTGTGTTTTTAATACTGTTTTTCATAAAATTCCCCTCCTGCATATAATAATAATAATAATAATAATAATAATATATACTTTATTAATCCCGCAAGGGGAAATTGCAGTGTTTTCAGTCTGTTGTCATTACACACAGGCTTGAATTACACACACATGCTCAGTACCTCTTCATGCACTAATGGAGAGATGTCAGAGTGAGGAGGGCTGCCCATAGAAAGGCGCCCTGAGCAGTTGGGGGTTCAGTGCCTTGCTCAAGAGCACATACTGTATGTAAATAAGGGGGGATTTTTAATGATCAATTTTTTTTTTATTCTTTTTTTTTTTTTTTAACATACAGAACAAAAACCCTCTCCCACCCTCTGCGGTCTCGAGGAATACAAAACAAATAAACAAACGGAAATCAAACCTTGCCTAGTCACTCTCCTCTTTTTCTTGTGGCGCCTCACTGTTCCCCCATGGCACTCCGTAACATTTTAGGGGCTGATCTTAAGCGCAGATACAAGAAGAAGGATGTCCTGGGGACCTCAAAACTAGCTCTCAGGTCTTCAAAACTCAACATACCTTTCTCATTGAATAGCTGGTTTACAGTATAAATACCTCTGTCACTCCACTCCCAGTAAAGGGTTTGTTACCAGACATTAAGTGTGTATTGTGCCAAATTGGGGTTTTCAAATGCCACTTGTTGGTGTAGCATAGTTGCTCCTCCACCTGTTTAAAGTCAGTCAATGTGTTGGTGATGATAGGGCCAAAGGCTAGCATACACGTTTTTGGACACACCTGCAAAGGCAAGGTCTTGCAGTCTTAGACTTCCGGTGAGGTTTTCTCTCCATTGGACTGGAAAGGGACTGGAAATATTGTAACTTCTTTAAAGCCTGTGTATACCCACACAGGTGATTTCAGTTTTTCTGGCTGATGAAAGTGCTCAGGTTGAAGGTGTGCCAGAACTTTGATGGGAATTTAATAATACAGCTGTCATCTGTCCTGCCCTAAGAAGTGCAACAAAGCTGACAAGAGACTCATGAAGATCTCAGCCAATAAGTCTAGACACACACCCACGCAGTCTTGGGAAGAGGTCCAATCAGCCAGATTAACTGACAACACCTGTGTGGGCGTTCAGGGCCAGTTTATCTAAAAGACAAATGTTAGTGCAGGTCATCGGAAACATTTCCTGCCTCAGCTGTGACTCTTCAACCAGGATTCGAAAGCTGCGCAGCTTCAGTAACAGAATATTTGTTTCACTCCTGTGTGACTATGTGGGTCATACGTTCATCAACCAAAGTTAAGTAGTAAGTAGTTAACATCATAATCCTATCTGTCATTCTGGATCAGAGCTACTAAATGACTATATTAATATGGAATGTTAATATAAAATCTTGCATTGTACATTTCACTTAAGAAAACAAGTAAAATGTATAAAATATAAGTATTACAGTATCAAAAGTAAAAGGCCGTGTGTGTGTGTGTGTGTGTGTGTGTGTGTGTAACCCTTGATCGGCCAGTCACAGTGGTCGGTCAATGAAGTACTCAATATTTGTATTAAATTAAAAGTACCATTATCACACTGTGGAACCACTGTCACAAATAAAGTCCTGCATTAAAATTGTTTACTTAATTATGGTAAATAATCGGCCCGTCAGACACCGCCTACCAAGAGCCTGGGTCTGTCCGAGGTTTCTTCCCAAGAGGGAGTTTTTCCTCGCCACTGTAGCACTGCTTGCTCTTGAGGGAATTACTGTAATTGTTGGGGCTTTGTAAATTATAGAGTGTGGTCTAGACCTACTCAATCTGTAAAGTGTCTCGAGATAACCTATGTTATGATTTAATACTATAAATAAAATTGAATTAAAAGTTCAATCGTATGAGCG
Source organism: Perca flavescens (assembly GCF_004354835.1). Lineage (NCBI taxonomy): Eukaryota > Metazoa > Chordata > Actinopteri > Perciformes > Percidae > Perca > Perca flavescens. Next base: position 28,751,146 of record NC_041345.1, on the reverse strand, counting down.
TCAAAATATACCGAAAGTAAAAGTACTCATTTTGTAGAAAAGTCCCATTTCAGAATTTCCGCATATTGTACTTGTATTTTGTGTGTTTGGAAACTTCAGTGCATTAACGTACAGTATTTTACACAGTATTCACTGCTCACATTTTAATTTGACGCTTGAAGACATTTTGCTGTCAAGTCAACAGCATTCTAACGAGCAAAACATGATCAGCAGCCTAAAAAAAAAGAACCTGCACTTCTGCATTTTCACTTTTTTCCCATAACTACATAGGACACCGGGGGGGACTGCGCAGCCATTTCAGTTCCTGTGGACGGGATGATGTCAAGATGAATTTGAGACGAAACGGATCAAGAACAAAGCGGTCCATGTTTGGTGAGTTGTGGACATTTTTATTAATTACAAATATGAGTATTGAAATACAGGTCATACAGGTCATCTACACTCTTCCAGTGGCCGGCTGTGTCTGCAGCACGGAGGTACAGAACGAGATGGCTCCGTAGTCTCAAGCAGGCGTCCCCTCCCCCCGAATAACACCATCGACCTTTTATCACGCGGTGCTGTTCACTCTGCGAGCACTAACCCAAAAGTCAGCTGAAACTAGGGCTGCACAATACATTATTTTGTTTTTTAAATTGTCCTCGCAATATCAACTTGTGCGATAAACACACTGCGGCAAATCAGGACACTCGAGATGTTTTGAAATTGGTTAAAAGAAGAGTACTTATTTTCTACAGATACTGCACTTTAGAATGTCACTGCCATTCTTTTCTTAGTGTTTCATATTCAATCCGATGTTCAATTTGTTCTATAAAAGAACCATTTTTAATTCAACAAAATTAATTATTAATGAAAGCAGCAGAAAGGCAGAACTGAGTACATTTTAACATCTGTATTCATCGCAAGTAATATCGTTCGTGATATTCCACAACGTTATGGCATATCCCATATTTTCCTCATATCGTGCAGCCCTAGCTGAAATACTATAGTTCCCTTCAGATGTGAGTGACGACTAACTTCAGCCATCATTTCTTTGACTTTTATTTCTACATCTTAACAGTAATAAAAATGTTTAAAAAAAAAAAAAAAAAAAAAAAAAAGGTGTAGCAAACATTGGGTTCACTCCAGATGACCACTGTAACATGATGCCTGCGCACGTGTGGAGATGGCACAGTGTTGCTTAAGGGGGAGGAGGGGGGGAGAAAGAAGACATCATGGAAGCGCCCGCCTTGTTCTTCCCTAACTGTCGGGTATCAAACCACCAGCGCTCTCTACTGTTAACGTGGCTTCATGGCTCAGGTTTGTATGAGGAGGGGGGGTTTGTCCCAGGGAGGTCCTGCGCGGGGGCTGCGCTCTCTGGCTGCTGGGGGGCGCTGGCCGCCCCCGCCGGCTCTTTCTGCACCAGCTCCGGCTCGTCCTGGCCGGCCTGGGGCGGGTGGATCAGGACCTTGTCGATGATGCCAAAGTCCTGCGCCTCCATGGGGCCCATGTAGCGGTCCCTTTCCATCACACCCTCTGGAAAGGTAGGACAGAAAACGAGAAGAAAAGGGCATCACTGATCATCTTTTTTTAAAAAGAGAATTTTTAGGCCTTTATTTGATCAGACAGCTTCAAATACAAAAGGTGTGTAAAAAGGCGTTATGCTGCCCTACATGTTATTGTAGGCCCAGTTTATTATGCAACTTAACATATAGGGGGGGGTCCCTGCTCGTGTCTCTTTCAGTTAACGGGTCTTTGGCTTAAAAAAAAAAGGTTGAAGACCCCTGGCATAAGACATGAAGGGGGAGCGAGAGGGAGATAGATCGGCACATGTTCACTACTGAATGTATAGATATAATTCCCTAATAGGTGTGAGAGCTCGTGTCTGCCATTGAGAATTATACGGTGGGCGAATGAGGGAAAAATACCGAGCAATAATAGATTTTAACAGGTCAAAGATGAGCATAGTCTATTTGTGTAGGTAGATAGAGCCTATATTGAATATGAAAGTAAATTTTCACCAAACTTGATGTGACCGCCAAATTTGGTGAGTTTTTGAATATATTAAGCTCCTCAAAAAGCCAATTCATTTGATGGGAAAATAATAATAGAAAGAAACAATAATTCCTTCAGTTTCAATATGGCCTTCGCCGCTGTTGGCGCTTGGGCCCTAATTACCTTGTGTTCCTGCCTTTCTGTGACAAAGGTCACAATTAGATTGAAGATAAAGGGCTTTATTTTAACGATTTCAGCGCACGGCGTGAAGCGCCTGGCGCAGGTGCATTTAGGGCGTGTACGAATCCGTTTTCGCTAGTTTGACGGCAGAAAAAAGGGTCTGTGCGCCGGGCGCATGGGCCTAAAGGGTTGTACTTGGTGTCTTCATTAATCAGAGGTGCGTTTTGGGCGTAACATGCAATCAACCAATCAGAGATCATCTCCCATTCCCTTTTGTGTGTGTGTGTGTGTGTGTGTGTGTGTGTGTGTGTGTGTGTGTGTGTGTGTGTGTGTGTGTGTGTGTGTGTGTGTGTGTGTGTGTGTGTGTGTGTGATAGTTGTGCGCGCGCTGTGCCTAGGCGCATTTTACTAACTTGCTGTTAAAATAACAATGAAATGCTGCGCTATTGACTTCAGACCAGGTTTTTGTCGGTCGACTGCGCGATCACTTCCCGCTGCCTCCAGATAGCGATACGCCCTGAATGCACCTGAACACCCCTCCCTGTAAGACCACCACGCCCATGGGCGCAGGTGCATTTGCCATTTAAACAACGCAGGCGCTGGACGGGAAATTGACAACTGCGCTGGTCTTAAACTAGCAAAGGAACCTACCAATGGTTTCCAGCGGCTGGCCCGTGTGTTTGGCGTAGATGACGTTGATCTGTTTCTTCAGCTTCAGGATCTCCTCAGCCTGGATGGCGATGTCTGTGGCCTGGCCCTGGACGGAGAGAGACACACACACGGGTTAATATTACCGGTTTCAGTAAAATGATTTCAAGATCCAAGATATATTTGATTTGCCATTTGTGCGTACACCAAACAGTCCAGGCACATAGGGATTCTTGTGCAGGCTCTTTGAGTCAAGTAAAAAGAGTTAAGGGCAAAAGAAAAGCACACCGACTAAGATAGAAAAAGAGTATACAAGGTAAATACATTAAAACGAGACTAAAAACGCTTAAACACTACAAAAGAGTGCATAAAATATAGTAAATTATGAAACCATATAACACACTTTGTATTAAAACAATCTTAACTGACAAGAAAACCTCAATGCTACAACTATTGCAATAATATTGAAAAAATAAAACTAATTGAGCTTTAATTTTATTGTTTATGGTTTAGCTCTGACACCCTTTACTTATTCAAAAGAGTGGAACACAATCCCTGTTATTAGTGTATAAGTTTAAGTCCATTTAAATTAAAAAAATAAATGGGCATTGACTGGTGTGTTCTATTTGTTCCTATTAGTATTATGTGGAATTATCATTTCTATATTATTGTAGTTATAAAGGTTGGTGTCTCCCCTTTAGTCTACATAACATGTCATAGCATGTTACCACTTTATGTTCAACTGTTCATTTATCATACAGAGTGTGTGTGTGTGTGTGTGTGTGTGTGTGTGTGTGTGTGTGTGTGTGTGTGTGTGTGTGTGTGTGTGTGTGTGTGTGTGTGTGTGTGTGTGTGTGTGTGTGTGTGTGTGTGTGTGTGTGTGAGAGAGAGACTGGGATAGTAGTGCCTGTAGTTTAGTAGTTACTGCATGCTGCTGCTTCCGCTTGCTACATTCTGCTTACAGCTACTGCCACCAACTAGGGCAAAAAGAGGAGCAGAGTGCGTAAGTCTCTTCCTGTCGGTACACAGCCTCTCCACCACCAAGACTCCTACAGTGCCACCTCGCGGCCACACACGGTAACTGGGCCCTAGCGGACCCAGGCTGAACTGTAGGGGATCTCTGAGCAGCAGTGGGCCCCAGAGGCGTGGTGTGCAGGCCCACCAAGTAGTGGAACATGCCCTGGCACCCGCCAACCACTGCCCCAGCTATGGGTAAATAGTCCCATTGCCTTGTGGAGTAGTCTATAGAGGCAAAGGCTAAGGGAGCATACCCTGAAAAAAAAAGGCACAAGTCCTCAACGGCGGAACAGGCGGAGGATGATGGCTGACCTAAGTGGAGCACCACAACGGCTGGGAAGGCGGATGAAGGCTGCAGCAGTGCTGGGTCACCAGTCGTCGTGGTCTCCATGCCACTGGATCCTGACCCAGACCTGCCAAGGACATGGTGGGAGTGTGGTCTGCGCACCCACACCCTCACCCAAATCCTTACCTATGCGCAAACTCCTGAATCCCCCATCGGCATCAATGAAAGACTGATGACATGGCGCATCCCCCTGGCAAAGGGATGCTTTGCCACTCTCATTAGTGCATACGCTCCAACTCTTGATGCCGAGTACAACATCAAAGACGATTTCTACAGAGCTCTTGATGCCATTCTGCCGAAAACCCCGGTTACGGACAGGCTCATACTCATGGGAGATTTCAATGCCAGAGTGGGTATGGAGCACCTGGTGTGGAGTAAAGTCACTGGCCAGCATGGTGTGGGGAAAATGAACCCCAACGGGCTCAGACTCCTCTCCCTCTGTGCAGAGCACCAGCTGATCATCACTAACACCATATTCCAGATGAAGAACAGGTTTAAGACCACCTGGCAGCACCCCAGCTCAAAACATTGGCACCTCCTTGACTATGTGATTGTCCGTCAAAAGGACAGACAAGATGTCCTCACCACCCGTGTTATGCGTGGAGCGCTGGACTGACCACCTTATGGTCAGATCCAAACTACTCATGAGTATTCAACCCCGTGGCCCGAGGACTGCTCCGAACAAAAAACTCAACTGTATAGCGCTGAATAGCCTCACCACCAAAGACAACCTGCGACGGCTCCTTGCTGAAAACCTCAAAAAGCTCCCAGAGGAAACAACTGACTGGCCAGCTCTGCACCTGGCTATTCACAGTGCAGCCTCAGAGGCGCGTGGCCTATCAAAGAAACGAAACGTCACCAGGACTGGTTTGATGGCAACTCAGCTGAGATACAGTTACTCCTAAAAGCCAAGCATGAGGCCCACAAAGCTCTCCTGTCCTGCCCTGGATCTCCCACCCTTAAAACCACCTTTACTGCTGCAAGAACTGAAACCCAGCGAGCCCTCCGGACTATTGAGGACACCTGGTGGTTGCAAAAGGCGCGAGAAATCCAGAACTTGGCAGACTGCAATAACACTCAAGGCTTTTACGATGCCATAAAAGCATTGTAATGCCCCAGGAATCGGGCCATCGACAGCTGACGGGTCAATGCTCTTTAACGCCCGCCACGAGATTCTTGCCCGTTGGGCCAATCATTTTGAGAGTCTGTTCAACCACACTAACCCTGTCGACCCACATATTCTGGATTATCTCCCAGACCTGCCACCAATCACATGCTTGGACACTCCTTCATTTTACTCAGAACTCCGGCAAGCTATTGCCGGGATGAAGAACAACAAAAGCGCTGGACCCGATGGAATCCCTGCAGAGGTTTTCAAACATGGAGGATACACCCTTGCGCGTCGCCTGCACTTCCTGATCCAAAGCTTCTGGGAACATGGGATCCTCCCACAGGACTGGAAGTACGCAAACATCGTGGTCATTTACAAACAAAAAGGAGACAGAGCAGTCTGCGGCAACAGCCGTGGGATATCTCTCCTCTCCGTCGCAGGGAAAGTCCTGGCCAAGATCATGCTTAGCAGACTGGTTGAGCACATCTCGGAAGCTGTGCTTCCGGAAACACAGTGTGGCTTCCGGAAGACCAGATCCACGACAGACATGGTTTTTGTCTTGAGGCAGTTGCAGGAGAAGAGCCGAGAACATCAGAAAGACCTCTACGTAGCCTTTATCGACCTCAGCAAAGCTTTCGACTCCATCAACCGTGAACTGCTCTGGAAACACCTCTCCAAACTTGGGGTACCACCTAAGTTTCTCCACATCCTACAGCAGTTCCATGACGGGATGCAAGAGTGCTCACGGTAGAACTCCAGTCAGAGTTTTTCGAAGTAAACGTTTGGGTGAATCAAGGCTGTGTCTTGGCTCCGGTGCTCTTTAACATCCTCCTCTCTGCCATCACCTGCCTCTTCCACCGTGTCATGGGACATGACGACGGCGTCCACGTGGAATACCGACTTGACGGAAGTCTTTTCAACATCTGTCGTCTCCAGGCCCACACAAAGACAAAGACCCGCCAAATCTGTGAGCTTCAGTATGCTGATGACTGTGCCGTCCTAGCTCACAGCCCGGACTCTATGCAGCACGCTCTTAACACAATATCCAGTCTGTACCAATCCTTTGGCCTACAGGTAAACACTCAAAAAACCGAGGTCATGTCCCATCTCACTACACCCCCCACACCCCCCAGTTTTCACATAAATGGTGTTCCACTTAAAACAGTGGACCACTTTACTTACCTCGGCTCCACTTTGTCCTCATGTTGCTCCCTTGACACAGAAGTACACACCCGGATAAATAAAGCCTCATCATCTTTTGGTCGCCTACGCAGCAGGGTTTTTGAAAACCGTAACCTGAAGATCAGCACCAAGGTGGCTGTTTACAACGCGTTATGTCTCTCCACTCTGCTTTATGGGGCAGAGTCTTGGACCCCATACCGCCAGCACATTACCAACCTAGAGGCCTTCCATATCCGCTGCCTACAGAAGATCCTCAGCTTGTCCTGGGAAGATCGAATCCCCCATACAGACATTCTCAGCAACACTGACTCAATTTGTATGGAAGCAGCAGTGGCCAAAAAACATCTGCGCTGGATAGGGCACACCATACGCATGCCTGAACACCGCCTGCCCCGTCAAGTCCTCTACAGTCTACTAATGAGCGCTAAATGCTCCGCCGGAGGGCAAAAGCAGCGTTTTAAGGACTACACCAGGGACCTCCTAAAGCGAGCAAACATCCCTCTCACGCAGCTTGAATCTCTGGCACTTGATAGATCAGCCTGGCAGGTTACCTGTGCTAAAGTAGTCTCTCATATACACCAAATCAGCCAAGACCGCCGAACCGAGAGGCGCATCCAGAGACACCAGCGGGCGGCTGGTACCCCCCTGGCATCTGGTTTCCCCTGCTCCGGCTGCGGACGAGTGTGCGGCTCAAGGATTGGACTCTACGCCCACGAGAAGTGTCACCAGCGAACACAATGTCGCTGAACACACCCCCCCCACCCCCACCCCTGGAGCAAGCGTCATCATCGAACACGATGGACAGCTAAGAGTGTGTGTGTGTGTGTGTGTGTGTGTGTGTGTTTAACTCCAAAAAGACAGTTAACACAGGTTCCTGTTAATCTTATAATGGACATGTGTTGTGATATTTAAACAAACTATCGGAACCGGTCTAAAAGACTTCCGGGGTCCTACAGCGGGGTCTCCGAGTGTGACTGTCCGAGCGCCGAGCTAGTGGCCCCGGCAGGCGCCAGCTGGCGGCCGCATCACTTATCACTTTTTTTTTTTTTCTCCCATCCCGGAATGCTGTGTGGACTAGCCAGACCCTCCTCCGCAGCGCTGTGGAGGAAGGTCTGGCAAAGCGAGACTAGCGTTCCCAGTTTCAGTGTAACGATTACCATTACAGGCTTGGCAACGTTTAGACCCCCCCCCCCCCCTTACCCTGGTGCCTCCTGAAGGCTGGTGAACCATGATGCGGGCGTTGGGCAGTGAATGCCTCATGCCCGGCGTTCCGGCCGCCAGCAGCAAGCTGCCCATACTGGCTGCCTGGCCAACACACCAGGTGGAGATGGGATTAAGGATGTACTGCATGGTGTCGTAAATGGCCAGGCCTGCTGTCACCACACCGCCTGGGGAGAAGAGAAGTGGCATTAATGTACTCATTTTAAAAAGGCTCATCATAAGGCTCAAGATCAAAAATTTAAAAGAGAAAACTGATTTATTATATTGTACTACTCAATAAGAAACCGGGCTTTATGTGTAGTGATACAGTCTGCGCTGCTGTGTCTGAGTCGTGGAGTGAGTCGACTGTATATCCTCGACGTTCCACTTCCAGGATTGTTTTCGTTGCCGATAGAAATTCCGCCGGATTTCACTCTTTCCGCCCGGAAGTCAGTCACCTTCCTCTTTCTTTGTGTTGGCGTTCTAACCTCCGGTGGATTTCTGAGGACTGTGGTTAAGTGCTCCTCAGATCTCTGCAGGGTAAATCCAGACAGCTAGCTAGACTATCTGTCCAATCTGAGTTTTCTGTTGCACGACTAAAACAACCTTTGAACGTACACCCGTTCCACAAAAACAAGTTATTCCCGAGGCTACTTTGCAGAGGCTCTGTGCGTAGCTTAGCACCGCCCATGAGAATTGTGATTGGCTTAAAGAAATGCGAATAAACCAGAACACATTTTACTCCCATTTCGGAATGCTGTGTGGACTATCCAGACCCTCCTCCGCAGCGCCGTGGAGGAAGGTCTGGCAAAGTCAAACTACACTCAAGATAATTAGGCCATAATGAAATGCTAAAGAGGAAACCATGATATTATGAAACGGCAATTAGGCCTGGCTTTGTGTTTCGACGCTGCATGCTAATTTTCGAAAACAAAATCAAGCCTCCTTCTACATTAATTAAAACCGTCTCAAACACGTTAAAAGTAAAAAGGAAAACTGAAATGGAAAATGATCATTAAGATTTAAGGTTCTCTTTTTTTTTTTTTTTTTTTTTTTCAACCTTCTTCTATTTAGATTTGTACATTTCTGACATGCATAGTAGTTTTGTGTTAAGTGTCTTTTTCGGGACATTTCCAGCACTTCGCTGATGTCTCACCAGGACTGTTGATGTACATGTGGATGGGCTTGTTGTTGCTTTCTGACTGTAGGAAGAGCAGCTGGGCGATAACCAGACTAGCTACAGTGTCATCGATCTGAGTGAGGATAGGGAGAAAGAGCCAGAATATAAATCACTTAGGGGAAAAAAAAAAAATAAGAAAAAAAAGTTCACTCTCGTTTACATTCAGGCAGACACTTACAGGACCCATTACACAAATGATTCTCTCTCTCAGGAGGCGGGAATAGATGTCATATGCTCTTTCTCCTCTCCCCTGGAAAACAACCGCAAAAAGGCAGAATTTATTTTTAAGATCAATTTTCTTTATTTATTTTTTCATTTCATTCAGAACAGACAAACACACTTGAACAAGAACAATCACCCTCTCCCACCCCCCTCATGCACCTGTTCACACTCCCAGACCATGTGCAGGAAAGTTCCAGTTTGTTCAAGTTGACAGAACGTGCTAGCCTAGAAATCTAGACTCCCCCTAGTGGCAGCAAATTTATTTGGCAGCCAAAGGGGGTCTAGGCACTCTCCGTTGACTTTCAAGCTGCAAAAACCAAATTTTGGTCAAGCCAATCACATTGTGTATAGAGTCGGTGGGCGGGTCTTATGGCTGCTGCTGCTGCTGGGAACAGCGGACTTCTGGAAGACTTGGAGTTAAGCTTTTCTTTGAGAAAAGAACAAAGAACGGCACAGAAATCATTCTTAAAAAAGGAAGATGTGTTTGGAGTTTTGCCGACCGGATACGGCAAAAGTTCTATTTTGCTATCAACTAGCTCCGCTACCTTCTTCGTTGCTCTGCCTGGTTGTAGCGCTATCCTATTACTTGCAGAGGGAATTTGAAAGACAACCGTTTATCCCGCCCCTCGGATCGAGCTCCGTCAATGGTGAGTTCCCAGACCCTACGTCTGGATGTGGGTCTGGCTTGTCAGGCTAAGAACGTGCAATAGGGAGTAGGAATGGCTTTGGGGACGTATCTCTTCTGAGGCGTCCAATATGTCCTATGGCATATGTTGAAGTGAATCTGCTGGTGATTTGGGTTCTTGGAACAGCGGGAAATGTTGTCCCAAACTGTCTCCCAATTAATTACGTTCCCCTCCGGATACTTGCATCAGTTTAGCATAAATCCCGGACACTAATCCTCTCACCGGAAAATCTAAAAAACATTTAATGATTGGGTGGGTCTCGATACCGTTTCCCCATGGTACTCCATAACATTTTAGGGCTATTCTTAAGCGAAGATAAAAGGGGAAAAAAAGGATGTCCTAGGGATCTCAAAGCTAGTTCTCAGGTCCTTAAAGCACAACATACCGTGCAGAATTTATTTTAACTTCTAGAACACCAATAAACCAATTCTATATAGGTTTCCTACTCTCCAAGACACTATTTGGTTCATGTCTGCACATTAAAGCTTTAGTGCGTAACTTTTTGATAATAATAAACGTCCGTTACATTCAAGCCATTGTCAAGAGTTGCTACAAAGGCTAATTTTTATTTTTCCAACGTATCATTGCAATGACGACCTGTCACATTCCCCTAGTTCCACATTCATACCTGGAAGCTCCCCAGTACAACCACAGTCTAATCTGTTGGCCACTGAGCAGCTCCACTGGAGCGGTTGGAGGTTAAGGGCCTTGCTCAAGGGCACCTCAGTGGTGATAATGAGGGAGGGACAAGCGCTGCTCTTTCACTTTCCCCACCCAGATTTTTTCCTGTCGGTCTGGGGATTGAACCGGTGACCTCCCGGCTTCTTTAATCACTAGGCCACTACTAACCTGACTCCGCCAGATGGATTGCTTCGCATTTGCTCGGCATATCCATTTGGGAACTTTCCGTTGGAGAACTTTTGGGAAGGGGCGGAAATACTGGTTAGCTGATTGGATGAACCATCTGTCTATCACCTATGTTGGTGATAGACGGGCCAAATCAACCAATCAGATCCACAAAGCGTATGAAAATACAACCACAAGCCCGCCCCTGCTGCTGCAGGCAAAGCATAGCTCGTTAGCTCAGCATGCAAACATGTCGGTAAAGGATATTTGCCGTTTGTGTAACGAGAATTTAGGAATAAAAGGCACCATTTCAGGTTCACGGACCATATTCCAAAAGAAGGATCCAAGAGAAAAAAAGCATTAGCGAGCGGCTACCGCTGTCTGAAAATACTGGTTAGCTGATTGGATAAACCATCTGTCTATCACCACCTAACCCACCTCAAAACCAACGCTGATTGGCCCGGTCGTTTGGCTAACGGCTCCAAATTTTCTCTGCCTCAAGATGCCAGACTGATCTGCGAGTGGAAAACTGGAGCTCGCGAGATCAGGATGGTCTCACGAGGCTAGGCCACTACTGCCCTATTTTAAGACGATCAGCTCCACTCTGTAGTTCCCATCAGTCACTTAAGAAACAAAAATAGGAAAATAGGGTCCAGGTTGAAAAAACCCGAAGTTACCCTTTTAATACGAGGATGGTATTTGGGCATGTGTCTGTATAGAGAAGTCGTGCCTAGTGTGGCATTAACACATATGACAACTTTGAACACAGCTCAGCACTTAAGTCATCTTACTCACTGTCTGCTCCACAACCATGGGTATAAGAGGACTCCTCCATACAGGACTGTGGTGGATGGACCGGCTGTGTTTCAGCGTCAAGCCTCCAATGCGCAACACTCTCTGAAAGACACGGACATGCAGAACACACACAATGGTTTCTACACTTGTGTCCAACAATTACTGCACATTTACTGCAAAAAAGCAAGACAAAAGGAATAAATAAACACACTAAAACATGTATAAACATATGGAAGGGATAAAAACATAAACAAGAATACAAATAACTTTTTGTTTCTTATCATTTTCAGGGATTTCACAATTTGGAAAACTTAAAATGTATTAGAATCTGCTTTTATTTGGACACACCAAGTCATTTCTTGAGGTTAGTCCTAACAAATCTTTTTAAGTTCTGCTTTGAATAACCGTGTACATTTGGCTCAATCTAAAGTTGTGTTCATAACTTAATAGCCTTCCTCTGTTATCTGTTGACAGACTATAGGTTTCTTTCCATCCAGTCAGCTGGAAACAAAGATTGATTTCAAATACATCAGTTGTTCCCCATTGATTGTTAACGTGTAAAATAACGCAGGGCTGCTCCCTCTTAGTCGATTAG